>NC_039358.1:166725652-167031577 GCF_003573695.1 Papaver somniferum | reverse complement strand
CCGCCCAATATTTCGCTTAGCAATCTGTATGGACTAACTCCGAAATACCTTGCTAGAGAATCAACTAGACAGTCAGACTCAATCTAGATAAAAGTATCTCAAGGAGTTAATATCTCTCTCTTGATTTGATTTTTACTCAAGCTAAAATCAATAATGAGTCTTTATCAAATACAAGGAATAACTTGGACGGCACCAAAGACCAATGTCCAAGGATCAATCAATATCAATCAACAACCAAAGGTTGGATTTCCAATTGATGATCACGAACGTACAACCTGTATTATTTCAATTCTATAAAATATAATGCGGAAAAAAAATAACACAGACACCAGAAGTTTTGTTATCGAGGAAACCGCAAATGCAGAAAAACCCCGGGACCTAGTCCAGATTGAATACGCACTGTATTAAGTCGCTACAGACACTAGCCTACTCCAAGCTAACTTCGGACTGGACTATAGTTGAACCCCAATCAGTCTCTCACCGATCCAAGGTAAAGTTGTACTCCTACGCCTCTGATCCCAGCAGGATACTGCGCACTTGATTCCCTTAGATGATCTCACCCACAACCAAGAGTTGCTGCAACCCAAAATCGCAGACTTGATAATAAAAAATTTTGTCTCACACAGAAAAGTCTATCAAAGGATAAATCTGTCTCCCACAGATAAACCCTAGTCCGTCTTAAGATATGAAATCAAGGTGAACATGAACCAATTGATAATTCGGTCTTATATTCCCGAAGAACATCATAGATTAATAAATCACCTCTCTACAATCCTTCCTGACTACACAGGCGGTTTGTCGAGGAATCACAAACAGTGAGACGAAGATGTTTGTGACTTTTTATCTTGCCTATCGGAGAACTCTCACAATCTCAAGCCAATCAAAGATTGTACTCGTACGATAGAAGATGCAAGATCAGATCAGACAACTACGATAAAAGTAGTATCGTCTGGCTTCATAATTCCAACGAAGTCTTTAAGAATTTCATTGTCAACATAAGAAGATTCATTTTCAACTAACAAAAAGTACTGGAGTTATTTTTGTTGCATCAGTTGATGAGGAGGACATAAACACTACTTCTCAAAAGGACCGACGAAATCAGGTCAAAGAGGTTTTCCATAATCCTTTAGAGTTTAATGGTGAGTTATCAAATATTGATAAATTTAATGATTCAGTTATTCCTGATAGTGAAATATGTTATTTGTTTACAGTTTAGAATAATCAAGTTGTTATTCATGGTGAAACATGAGTCTTATATTAACCCTAGCAAGGTTCAATTTGTTGATTTTTTATTTCCTATTAGTTTTCCAATAGTTTTTTCAATTGGAAAGGCATCACCATATGATGTTCAAAGAGGTATACATGACGTTGAATTACATATTCGTGAGGATACTGCATGTGTCTATTTTGATGATGCATACCTTGTTACTAAATTTTATACGAAGAAAATTGATCTTAAACTTATATTTCATAAGACGAGATTCAGCACGCCTGTTGCAGTAATACAATCATGCCAGACTACACATGAATAAGAATGACAGAAGCATGGGTGAATGGTCTGTGTGTCAGCCATTGTTGGTAAATTAATTTAACTTCACAAAGTGGTTGCAATAATTTTTTCCATTACAAAGGAAGTTATTTTACAAACCAGTGTCTCAAGAGTTGTGAGAAACAATTTCACTGCAAAACTCTAGATACTAAATGGCCAAACCAAATAGTAATGTATTGGTGTTGTTCGAGGAGTTAGACAGTAATCCAATTCAATTATCTATTTACAAAATCAGTATTTCAGGTGTAAATGCTTCTTTGGGGATCAAGACTCTGGCTAAGAGAACGACAAGCTATAATAGTGTGTTAAAATATGATGCTCATAGTCTCTATGGATGATATGCTACACACTTGATAGGTGAAAACGGAGGTATTTGTAAGAATCTTAAGTATTTACATAATAATACTTTCTTAAAACAAGGTCTGGTTGAAAAGATATAAACGACAATTGATTTTAGTGAATTTTCATGGTATTTATTAAATAATAAAATCAAAAAAATGAACCAGTTCATCAAAGTGCCAGTCAACCTGTCTTTCATGTCGAACCATTTGGTCATACTCTTAATATTTTTCCACGCGAATGAATAGTAGAAAATGAATTACTGGAAAAATGAAAATCATTCTCAAGGCATATTGTTCATCCAAACAAAACAAGATGAATGAAGATAAGGAATTCTTATCAACTCTGGAGAGATCCTCCGAGACCATGCAATTAAAGTCTTAGATTCTTAATCATCTTGAGAAAATGGAGAATTGTGCAATTCTCTATCAAAATCTTAAAAACCTAAAGATAAAATGTTTAGAAATAACATTTTTGGTTGGTTTAGTGCCTACTGGAAGAGATTTTAAAGTTTAGGGGACAAAGAGTTCACTCTAAGTTAAACCTAATAACAACTTTGTATTGGTGTACAATAATGCTTGTTTTTTGATACAGAGAAATTAAACAATGTGTGGAAAGGAAATAACATTTTTTTAGCTAATGAAGAATGTTGCAGACACAATGATGCGAGTATTGGGAGTCGGATCAATTTGGATAAATTGCTTTAACGTATTTAATGCCACAATTCATTTTGGTGGATACAATATAAGTGTTACTGGACCTGTTAATATGGACGGGAAATGGTTCAGTGACTTTATTAATACAACATAATCTTCACCACCTAATATTGCAATATTAGTTAGGACACTACTGGATAAAACAATTGATTCTAGACAACAGTAGGAGATATAATACTTGGTTGGTTGATTGCATTCCAAAACATAAATCTGGGTAATGAACTAAATAAGTTATTCCAAGTTTTGGATCAGACGAATGACGAATCATTTGAACGCACATTCAAAGGTATACTTTGCGATTTCTATCTATCTTACCTGAACGAGATTAAGAGAACCTCGACCTTGATAACAAAAAACCAAGATCAGGATACACGTGTCAAGGTAAAGATAGTCGGATCTGGCTTCACGAATCTCTACGACGAAATCTTTTAGTTTTAAACCTAGTTATGTTTATCAAAGAAAACCTAGGTTCATAGAGGACATGTCTAGCTATCAACTATGACACAGAGTGTCAGGGATTGAATTTCCCAATTGAAAGAACGTTTCTATCTATAGTTTTTCAAGACAGAGGGTTGCTTAGAATTCAAGCTAAGATAATCTGAGAACCAAGCAAACACTTTCTCTGTTAAGATGAAACTCTAATTAGGGTTTCAATTAAAATATATGAGAATTAATATGGAAAATACAGTGGAAGAATATACACAGTGGTTCGGTTACGGAACCGTGTATAATGGCTGTTGTGATTTGGAAAATATGCTTTTTGAACTAAAAGCAAGTTGATGTTCATTAAACAGTCGAGAGTTTAATCATGATGCACACATATAAGTGTTTTAGTGATCAATGAAGTCTTAGAAGTGTTTAAGAGAGTCATGGCAATGCCAAACATATTTAAAAAGTAAGTCTTTGAGAATCTGCTAAATTCTAATGGGACCGTCGGTGAAACGGTTTGTGTACCGTAAGGCTAAAGTTCATGAGTCAGGAGCTACGGTTCATGAAACGGGTTCGCCAACTGTAGTAGTAATTCGATTGCGGTAAATACGGATTCGATGCTCGGACTTGAAAAGATTTTTAAAACAAAAATATATACACAATATGTCACAAGATCAAGAGGAACCAGGACTCAGGATTCCAATGTGTTTCATATTCAAGTGGCTCAGAAAATAATTCTAGGCGATTATAGCTCAAAATAAAACAAGTATTAACTCTATCTTTGCCAAATTAGATTCCATAAAATATTACTTGTATATGATAAGCATGGAACATCAAGAATCCCTAGGACTAAGCATGTTCCATCAAACAAAATCACAAGTAATTAATTGAAATCATAAATCAATTAAAATCGGTGCAAAAAGTGAATTAAGAATTATTTAAATAACCACATGGCTGAAAAACAGCTTCCTCCATCATCCCAGTATTGGGGTTTAGCTACTCATAATAATCATGTTCTTAAAATACATACTTGATGCTCAAAATATGATTAAAAGAGTGAAAAATATAATACAGTGAAACTACGACCCTCTTTAAGCGTCCAGAGAAAAACGATAGAATACCACTGCTGTAAAAACGATACCTCACGGCTGCTGTTGACGCTGCTGTTTTAAGACCCTCGGATGCTAGTCGTTGACACCGTTGATAAACGACTGTCTATGCTGGTGTGTTCTTCGTGTTCTTCGAGCTTTGTTAATGGCAGCAGCAGCAGCAGGTACAATTCCTGCAACTCCTCCTGCGCCTCTCTGCTGGCCTCCCAATCGACCCCTAACTCTTCATCCACCTTCCTTTGACCTATCCCGAGTCTATTTATATGTAACCTCACGGTTAAATCTCAAGGAAATATCTCTTTCTTTCTCTGCAGGTCACGGTCTTTATCTGGTATTTCTTTTCCTGTCAAACTCTCTTCTACGCGGCTGTTGGTTGTCAAACTCCTAAGATAGAGCAGCAATCCAATACAAGATATTCTGGCCACGTAACTTCTATAACTAAAATCAAACAGAACCCGTAATGACTCACGGCTCTGTTTTGCTCCACACGATCAATTCTGGTCCTTCAAATCACCCCTGTTAGCTTCCTATAAGTCCATAGAATAAGCCCAAACATTTCCAGCCCTTTAATCTCCTTAAAACTACCCAAACAATTATATCGAAAATCTTCCAGGCGTGAGAACTAGTTTCCCGCCAAATTTTACGTTTCAAATGTTGAAGATGGGTTACCCCCTAACCAGTCCTGGTGTCCCTTTAGCATCTACCTGGAAATGGGTCACCCCTTAGTAATTAGGTTACCCCTTATCCAAAATCAAGGGTCCGTATAGCAAGTGTCCTCTGGGGCATTTTCCGCACTTTTTTTCGGGGTTCCTCCGGGGTATTTCTGGGGTACTTCCGGTACACTTCTGGGGCGCTTCCGGTACTCTATCAACGGAGGTCCAAACGCCGCATTTTCAGCCAATTTCGCCGCAAATCCTTATTCTTCTAAAAACACCTACAAATAAATAAAATAACCAAATAAGTACAAAATTGAGCACTAACAATATATACAAATGAGCTATATTAGACACATAAATGCGTCTATCAAATACCCCCAAACTTATTATTTGCTAGTCCCGAGCAAATCAAAACTACAAAATAAAATCCTAACTCACTGTCGCAGGCATCGTCGATTGCATTTAGCGTATGCAATAAGCCTTTAAACCCCTAGGTGGCCCTAGTGGCCGAGTTATAGTCTCGGGAGGGCTTACCAGAGATATACCCACAAAACCTGTACTCCAGACCTTAGCTATCTACGCAGAACCTTGGAAGGCACTAAAGAATCTCCTTGGTTGGCATACTTATTGACTACAGGAAGAAGTACCCTGATGCGAAATTCCAATTGCTGTACACGAGTTTGCACTCAAGCATACTAAAATTCATATAAAGTGACAGAGCTCTACTCAGATAGTTGCACTATGGACATCATATTCGGAGTCAAAACTAATCACATGGATAGATCAAGAAGATGGATATAGAAAACATAGATGGTTTTGATGTTTACTAAGTGAACGACGTTTCCCATTTCTGTCTGAAGGCCTCCGCCAAAATGAACCTATCCTAATGGATTGAGATACTAGTCTGACTAATATCAACACATTGGCATATACAAGGGTACCAGTGGTCGATAACCTAACTCTAGGTCAACACAACTGGCATATACAAGGGTACCAGTGGTCGACTTTATTGAATTTATTCCTTTTGGTCAAATGGTCTGGTCTCAATTTCTTTCTTCTTTCATTTTTTTTTTTCTTTTTTTTTTTTTCATTTTTTTTTTGGTAACTACCATTTTTTTCATCTTTCTTTTCTTTTTCAACTTTCTTTTTTTTTTCAACTTTTTTTTTTTTTTTTTTTTTTTTTTTTTTTGGCTGAAGGTATCTCAATCACTCTAATTCACCCTAGCATTGGTAACAACTTGAATCGTGGGCCCCACCTATTACTTAGAGAAACATAGTTTAAAAACAAAATAAAAAAAAATAAAAATAAAAATAGAAGTGAAAAGGACTCAACGAGATATGGTGAAACTATCATGTTATTTCTAACACCTGAGCTCTGTGCTTTTATGAATAGACTCTTTAGATGTTTCCATCTAATCAGATTGGTTCCTCAAACTCCTACAATCAAAATGCTTCCATCCACTTAGATTAGTTAGTGCAATCCTCAATAGGCATAAATTTCTAAGCTCTGGAGTTTATTTATTCATACTAAAAAGTTTCTCCCATACCCCCAAACTTAAACCTAACATTGTCCTCAATGTTCTAAAGATGAAATTAAAAGCATGAACAAGGAGAAACTGTTACCATTTGAAATGAAAGAGTTACGGAAGGATATTACCTGGTTGCATGAGATTGGGTTACCTCCCAAGAAGTGCTAAGTTTAAAGTCTTCAGCCAGACTAAGAAAAGTATTAGTCAACTCGAACCGTATAACAGTAGCCGGAATAACTGTGGGTCTTTAACACCAAAAAGAGCTGACAAAAGGAAACTGCAGTGAACCAAGAAAATGTACAAGACTAGCATGCCCTTACCTAGTTTCCTGATTAAGATATCTATATCTAATTGTGGTTCAGGTTCAGGTTCTATAAAAGGGTCTAAATATATTTCTTTAGGCTGCAACTCCTCAAAATTGAGATCCGAATTATTAGGTTCTAGAGTCTGTAAATACTTAAATAAGAACTTAGAAGCACAAAATAATAACCTAAATAATTGAGGATCCTCTAAGTCAATCAGGTTTGACTTACATAATTGACCACAGTGAGAGTAGCGGTCATTCTTAAGAAAATGTGTCGATTCTAATATCCTAAAGTAATTAGGTTTAGTCTCAGAACTTAATATTTGACACATTTGAAATTTATACGTTCCCACAATTTTTTGAAAAATATTTGGTGGGAAAACAAAGTCGATCTTAGTATCATAGCCTGGTCTAACCTCATCAACCAGAGGATGGGTTTCTAACAACTGAACTTCCTTATGGACATCACTAGGTTCAGGAAAACGAGTATGAAAGTAATCTTGTAAAATGGTTGAGGCATTTATGTCAAGTCCTAAGTGTGGGGACTTTCTGAGAGTTAAAGGTAAGGCACTAGGGAAGTGATAATCACCCCCAAACTTAGAGTTTTCAGTTTCTCTAGATAGACCTCTAATTTTTTCTTGAATTTCCGTATCTTCAGAGTCCTTAAAATATTCAAGAGATTCTTCTAAGTTATTATCAGGTAGTGCATCTTTACTCATCTCTACGGGTCTATCTTCTTCTTCCAAGACTATTGTTTCTAAGTCGCTAGACTCTAAAACAGTATTTTCGAAATGAACCCGTTCCTCTAAACCACTATCGGCTTCGTAATCAAAAGGAAAAACTACATCGTCTAAAACGGTGGTATCCCTAATCAAATCCTCGTCCTTTTGAATAGGTGAATAATCATAAAAATTATTTGGATTTGAAGTAGAAATAATATAATCACTATAAAGCTCAATTGGATTACTAGATTCCTGATTACTATGCCTACATGTTTCAGATTCTTCATCACTACTATCCTCATCATCATAATAGTACGAAGATGATTGAACCTTATCTAAATAAGTAGTGTTACCAATTATAACCTCGTTATCTTGATTATGTGAAAAAGTATCTTCATTCTCAAGGGTATTATTGGATACACTATATTGGCAATTCAAGTTATTTCGAGCAATACTTTCATTCGTCTCTAACTCAAGTCTACGTGTCGACTCAGCTATCCTCTCAAGGGTCTCTTCCAAAGAAAGTTCCCTTAGTGTAGGATCTAAGTTTTGAGTTAATCTATTGAGGATATCTTCTACAGATTCAGTTGTTGTTGCAGTTCTTTCGTCCATAACTACATTATTCACCTCATCTAATTTATACGTCGATTCAGCTAACTGACGTGATGACTTAGCTAAATTCCTGAGAGTCTCTTCTAGAGAAGGAATAGGAACTGAAGGATCATAATAAGGACTACTTTTCAAAAGTTTGATTGTATCCTCTAAAGACGAAGAACTAGTATTATAATCTTCTTGCTCGTATGACTGATGCGCGTGCGGATAGTAATTGGGCTCACCATGGTATGAACCATAACCTTGAAAAGGTTGGCGTCCCCAGTCACTATTCTCACTATGGTCATAATACTGATGATGTCCATATTCAAATTCAGGTCGATATTCATTGTATTGGCTTCTATCATACCAGTTCGACATTCTTAATTGCAGGGGAATTCTACGCAATCACAAACAAGTCCGACTCGACCAAATCAAACCTATAGAATCTAGCAAAAAAAAGCATGATGGCTCCACTTAGATTGTTTTCTAGACCAGCTTCTATTCCTTCGAAAAGGAATTCGTTACAATTTGAGCACACCCCTCTGGAATCAATCCGAGCTAATGTAAGTTGAATCGAGGCGAGGGAAGCTCAGTGGAGCTTTGATACCCAAGGCCTCACCGCTATCACAAGGCGGCGCAGTCACGCATTCAACTCACAGAAACCATCATGAACTTTGAAATGTGCTTAAAGAGCAACCAATATTTTTCGAACGAGTTTCCTATTAAGCTCGTTACCCTATTGGTCTCGTTCTATTCAAAATTTTAGGCTTAGGTTCGCGTTTGGTTTCGTTTTCCTAAGGCGGGCAAGAAGGAAACGGTGATGAAATCCGAGTCCTTATCTTGTTTAGGCCAGGCCTTGCCCTTTACTAGGAAAATAAAGACAGTCCGAATTCGTCCTCAATCAATGAATCACCTTAAGGAATACAGTAACTCGCTTACAGGGGATTCGCGAGTGTTTCGATGGACTTACCTCCCGTACCAGACGGGCGATGAACCGTTGTCGTCGACTCGGGCCACGACTCCTATGACGTGTGCGAACCCGAGGGGCCGAGACGATATAGTAATCGTCGTCCTTCCCTGCAAACAGTTTGTATTTAAGGATACCCTTCTGTAGGGTTTAAAATTAAAATAAATTGTCCAAAGTCCAGAATAATGTCCAAATAAAAAGTCCAAAAATTACAAAAATTATGAAAAATAAAGCCTATTTACAAATTCTAAATAAATATAAATAAAAACTATATACAAAAATAATAATAATAAAAATTAAGTCCTAAAAAAAATTATGTCTTTTGTCTTCTCTTTTAGCTTTTAGCTTTTAGCTTTAAGCTTTTTGTTCCCAAGTCCTTAGTATTCCACTTCGAGCCTGTAAATCAAAGACACAAAAAGAAACGTAAAAAGGAACAAATAATAATAAAAAAAAAAATTAAACCTAAAAACAAATCTATATACAAGTCCCCGGCAGCGGCGCCATTTTGTTGTAGTAATTCGATTGCGGTAAATACGGATTCGATGCTCGGACTTGAAAAGATTTTTAAAACAAAAATATATACACAATATGTCACAAGATCAAGAGGAACCAGGACTCAGGATTCCAATGTGTTTCATATTCAAGTGGCTCAGAAAATAATTCTAGGCGATTATAGCTCAAAATAAAACAAGTATTAACTCTATCTTTGCCAAATTAGATTCCATAAAATATTACTTGTATATGATAAGCATGGAACATCAAGAATCCCTAGGACTAAGCATGTTCCATCAAACAAAATCACAAGTAATTAATTGAAATCATAAATCAATTAAAATCGGTGCAAAAAGTGAATTAAGAATTATTTAAATAACCACATGGCTGAAAAACAGCTTCCTCCATCATCCCAGTATTGGGGTTTAGCTACTCATAATAATCATGTTCTTAAAATACATACTTGATGCTCAAAATATGATTAAAAGAGTGAAAAATATAATACAGTGAAACTACGACCCTCTTTAAGCGTCCAGAGAAAAACGATAGAATACCACTGCTGTAAAAACGATACCTCACGGCTGCTGTTGACGCTGCTGTTTTAAGACCCTCGGATGCTAGTCGTTGACACCGTTGATAAACGACTGTCTATGCTGGTGTGTTCTTCGTGTTCTTCGAGCTTTGTTAATGGCAGCAGCAGCAGCAGGTACAATTCCTGCAACTCCTCCTGCGCCTCTCTGCTGGCCTCCCAATCGACCCCTAACTCTTCATCCACCTTCCTTTGACCTATCCCGAGTCTATTTATATGTAACCTCACGGTTAAATCTCAAGGAAATATCTCTTTCTTTCTCTGCAGGTCACGGTCTTTATCTGGTATTTCTTTTCCTGTCAAACTCTCTTCTACGCGGCTGTTGGTTGTCAAACTCCTAAGATAGAGCAGCAATCCAATACAAGATATTCTGGCCACGTAACTTCTATAACTAAAATCAAACAGAACCCGTAATGACTCACGGCTCTGTTTTGCTCCACACGATCAATTCTGGTCCTTCAAATCACCCCTGTTAGCTTCCTATAAGTCCATAGAATAAGCCCAAACATTTCCAGCCCTTTAATCTCCTTAAAACTACCCAAACAATTATATCGAAAATCTTCCAGGCGTGAGAACTAGTTTCCCGCCAAATTTTACGTTTCAAATGTTGAAGATGGGTTACCCCCTAACCAGTCCTGGTGTCCCTTTAGCATCTACCTGGAAATGGGTCACCCCTTAGTAATTAGGTTACCCCTTATCCAAAATCAAGGGTCCGTATAGCAAGTGTCCTCTGGGGCATTTTCCGCACTTTTTTTCGGGGTTCCTCCGGGGTATTTCTGGGGTACTTCCGGTACACTTCTGGGGCGCTTCCGGTACTCTATCAACGGAGGTCCAAACGCCGCATTTTCAGCCAATTTCGCCGCAAATCCTTATTCTTCTAAAAACACCTACAAATAAATAAAATAACCAAATAAGTACAAAATTGAGCACTAACAATATATACAAATGAGCTATATTAGACACATAAATGCGTCTATCACCAACCTACTCGGATCGAGAACTCGGAAGTACACTTTTCGCGAACTGGGTTCGCCAACCAGACTCGGTTTATGAACTCAGATTGACACAGTTTCTGAACTGGGTTCGTCAACCTTAATCTTTTTATACCAACACCAAAATTTCAGTTCACCACGGTTCGTGAACTGTTCCCAACTGAACTTGCGGTTTGCAAACTGGTTCGCCAACCTTTCCTGTATTTCTGAAATCAGATACATATGGTTTACAATCTTGTTTGCCAACCTACCATGAGCAGAAATATCAGAAGTTCATGAATTACTCTCTTATGATGTTTGAACCATTCCCAAATGATAAAATCACTTATATGGGGATTTTCATGTGATCCATAAATTAATTCTCGCACAATAAAATATTTCGAATTAATATTGTTAAGGATCTTTGAACATCTATGCTTGAATCATATTTCGATATTTTTAACAAGGCAAGCTTGACTCGAAAATTCTTCTTTATAAATCTATAAGAAGTCATACGACATAGTCTCAACAGATCGAATGGTAAGATAGTGAGTAAAATATAATGGATCAGTCTTCACATACTTAATAAATAAAAGTTCTCCAAATGCCTTTTCGATCTTTAGTGTTTGAGGGTGATGCGTGTCGTTAATGCAACAAATTAATAAATATAATTCTCATTAATTAACTGGTAATATAACGTTAGTAAGAGATCGTTCCCACAGAGAGGTGTGTAATTGATAGGTTATTTGATCAGCAAGATAAAGTAAATAACAAAGGTGGTTTGGTTTTAAGATAAATAGAAATACAATGAAGAAGAGATATGATTAAGGAATCATTCGCCGTTACCAAGCGATGGCTGGATTAATATACTTATCTATTGTTCGTAAGAACCATTCATCACCAACCATAGAATAACAGCTAGTTCTGTGTTATTCCCAAAACTCCTTTTACCACGGATACGGAAGCTCTCCAATATCAGATTCTATTCAACCGAACCACCAAGTAGTAGCTCACTCAAGGTGTAATACAATCGAACGCTTTAAGCTTTGTGAATTAGGTTAATCCCAGTAGGTAAACTCATAGCTCAAGGTTTACTTGCTGGTGTTGTTTTCACACACGATTTCTCCACAGAATCCCTCTGTTAGGTCTCGCGATTTCTACTTGTGTAGAGATTTATTCGACGATTACATATCTCCTAACTTCTACTAGCAATAGAACGATCAATAGACTAATCTAGTATGCATCTCAAATCAATCTAAGAATCATTCATAAACCCTAGATATGGTAAAGACAAACGATGATGATAAAAACCTCAAATAGACTTGTATTATTAATAAAGCTTCACGCTTAGAACATTGAATTCATCCTTAATCAACAAAGGATTTAGCTACTCATATTACAAAGAAGATGAATAATGGTGGTTCCCCCTTAAAAGGGTAAACCCTAAGTTTTGATATAGAACTTGTGATATGAGATGATATTCGATGATATGTGAAAGTCCTAATACCTATTTTTGTAGGTGTACATTGCTTGGCCATCAAGTATCTATTTCGGTTCAAAAACCCGAACCGAAAATACGAAATAAGGACCCCAAACGTGACCTTAAGCCTTCACAAGTATGCATACCCGTTTGCATACTTGCTAAGTATGCTTACCTTAAATTCCAGCAGAAATTTTCGGAACTAAGTATGCGTACCCGTTTGCATACTTTACTGTCTTCGGTATTCGATAAAAACTCGTTTTGGCCACAACTTCTTCGTCCGAACTCGGAATGACCTTATTCTTTTTGCATTATTTTCCTCTTTCAATTCTCTTCAATATGGTGATGATAAATCCTTAATTTGAATGAGTTAAGATCAGTCTTTGGCCCGTCTCTTGATTTTGAGCGTTTTGCTCCTTTTCATCGCACTTCTTCCACTTCTCTTGGACTTGGGCACTTGGATACTTGGAATACTTATCTCCTTAGATTCTTTTCAGTACTTTGTAGTTCCTTTTTGGATGGTTCACCTAATTGAGACAAATACGAGAAAACAAGAGTAATAATACGAATACATGCAAGAATAATAGCTAAACAAGTATGGAATGGACACTAAAATCATACGAATTATGCGCTTATCAGAGGGTGATTTCTGATACTCAACTACCAAATTCTAACCTAGTCCAAGACTTGACTTAGTAGATTAGAAGTCAGGAAATATTTCTGATCATCTAACATTTACAACAAGCTTGAGATAACAAAACTTGTGGTTCAACCGAGCATTGCTCTAACATATTCACCTGAAGATCTTTCATGAACAAATCTAATCTCATTGAAAAAGCTTCTTCAACTTCTTCCGAAAAAATATTTCTTTCAACAAGATTGAAATGAGAAAATATACCAGTGTATATCCATTCGTAATTAGTTTCACACAATTGATGATATATGCCGATGGAATAAGGACTAATTAAAGAATCCATTAAAATAATTTTGGATTGACCTCACATGTACAATATGCCACCGGATCTTTCTTTAGAATGAGAATCTAATCAACTAACATTTTTATTACCCCATGTTTGCCAAAAAGGTAAGTCATTGCATTGTTAAATCTTGGTTTCCTAAAGAACAACAACACTAGGATTCTAATCCCTTGATTTCTGTTTAATAATATCCCTTCTATTGAGGTCATTGACACCCCTAACATTCCAACAAATAATTTTGAAATCTCTCAATAAAGAAGCCTCCTAAAAGTTCTTTAAAGGAAGAATTGAGAAGATCTTTGCGTATTTTTTTTTAACTCTTCATCTGAACCTAATTTTATTGAAAGACACTGAAAATGCGGGGGGTCTAACAACCACACCCAACAATTCGTTTGGAAATCTGAGAGGACTTACTCCAATATACTTTCTAGAGAATTAATTAGACAGTCAGACTCAATCTAGAATAAAGTATATCAAAGAGCTTAATATCTCTAACTCTTAATTCAATCCGCTATCAACAAATAGAAATCTGCGAGCCCGATTGAATATAAGAGGAGTTACTTGAACGGCACCAAAGACCAATGTTCAAGTGTCAATCAATGTAAATCAACAACCAAAGGTTGGATATTCTAATTGATTTATCTTAACGCACAACCTGTGATATTTAAATTATATAACCAAATATAATGCGGAAAAGAAATAACACAGACACCAGAATTTTGTTAACGAGGAAACCGCAAATGCAGAAAAACCCTGGGACCTAGTCCAGATTGAACACCACATTGTATTAAGCCACTACAGACTCTATCCTACTACCAATTAACTTCGTAATGGACTGTAGTTGAACCCTAATCAATCTCACACTGATTCAAGGTACAGTTTTGTTCCTTACATCTCTGATCCCAGCAGGATACTACGCACTTGATTCCCTTAGTTGATGTCACCCACAACCAAGAGTTGCTACGACCCAAAGTCGAAGACTTGATAAACAAATCTGTGTCACACTGAAAAGTATATAGATTGAATAAATCTGTACCCCACAGAAATACCCAAGAGTTTTTTTTCCGTCTTTTGATAAATCAAGGTGAACAGGAACCAATTGATAAACCAGACTTATATTCCCGAAGAACAGTCTAGTATTATCAATCACCTCACAATAATCTTAATCGACTAGCGAAACAAGATATTGTGGAATCACAAACGATGAGATGAAGATTTTTGTGATTACTTTTATCTTGCTTATCGGAGAAATTAATCTCGAGTCAATTATGTTAATTGTACTCAATAAGATAGAATCGGGCAAGATCAGAACACGTAACTACAAACAAAATAGTTGGGCTTGGATTCACAATCCCAATGAAGTCTTTGAAGTCGTTAACCTACAGGGTCTCGATAAAAACCTAAGGTTAGAGGAGAATCGATTCTAGTTATGCAACTAGTAACACACAAGAGGTGTAGGGATTAGGTTTCCCAGTTGCTAGAGTTTTCCTTTATATAGTTTCAAATCGGGATTTGCAATCCAAGTTACCTTGGTAACAAAGCATTCATATTCACCGTTGGATGAAAAACCTGATTCAACCAAGCTAATATCTTTCAACCGTTAGATCGAAATTAGCTTGTTACACACAAACGAAATGTATCCTCATTTAGTTTTATGTAACCGTACCTAAACGTGTACACCATGTTGGTTCAAAAATAGTTAACCGAGGTTAGCCATATGATTACTCTCATATCAACCTTATTCACCTTAATCATAATTAGTTCAAATGACTCAAATGAAACTAGTTAAAGAGTTGTTATATTCTCATAGAATTATACAAGAACACAATTGAAGCAAAATAGGTTTGATTCACTTGAATCAATCATGAACATCATAGCCACGGTTTGCAAAGATTGCATTCCTTATTATATAAATGTTTAAAACCGATTTTAGAACTTTAACCTTCAAGTATGCAAACGGGTACGCATACTTGAAATACCTGGACTAAGATTGAGTTACGCCAGTACGCAAACGGGTACGCAAACTTCAAATCGCAACAGAAATTCTCGGACATGAACCTGTACGCCAGTACGCAAACGGGTACGCATACTTAGGTTCCTGGATTTCTCAAACCAACAGGTACGCAAACGGGTGCATATACTATGGTTCCCGGACATGGATTACATATGCGCAAGAGTGCACAACATGACATATCCAATAATGGTTAAGTGTTCTAAACTCTTATTTCAATCATTGAAACTTTCTTAGAGGATGACAATAGTCGTTTTTCACACACTATTAGCATCAAAGCAATTTTCAAGTTATTGAAATAATCATTACGAAACATTCCAATACAATACCAAATGATTGTATCACATAAACCATGTAAGATGTTACTTGGCAATTTTCACATGATATAAGATGAACTTGGTCGAAGCGAAAGCTTGCCAACACATATTTGGAGAAATATGTAAGCGAGTTAGACTCAGCTCGAAATCTCAAATGTGTACATAGAAAACTGTATCGTAGTACGACTTATGTCTCAATATAGGAGATAGAGTAGAAATATACTTTCCAAGTGATAGATGAGTTTAAGTCTCCATATACCTTTTGCCGATGAAGTTCCATAAGCTCCCCTTAGTAGTTCTTCTTCTTCAAATGATGAACGCCGTGAAAACTAAGCTCAACCACACAATCTATGTCCTAGTCCGAGACATCTATAAATAGGCTAGAAATAAGACTTATAGTTTTGATCACTAATATTGACAAACATGCTTGAGATAGCAATGCATGCGAGTTCGACCAAGCAGTGCTCTAAAAATCTCCCCCTTTGTCAATTTTAGTGACAAAACTATCAATACATATGGATTACAAAATAAATAAAAATTTGTAGCTTCTCATCCAAATGTTTGATCTCCTTGGTATCTTCAACACGACTCGAAAACTTCGTCACTTCCAAGTACACCATGATTCTAAACGTGTTCAACTCAGCATCATAATTGTTGAAGATCCGTAGCGATAACAATGCGAAAAAATGCTCTCAATAATTGTTATACAGTGTCATAGTATTATTACACAACATCAAAGTTCAATTGTATCACAACTTTGACAACAATACTATGGTGATATGTATCACTCCCCCTTAGTCAATACTTCATCTCAACATGAAAACCACTTCCTCTTACATAATGATCCGTAAACCATATGTATTTGTACTGTGAAACTACACATTAATTATCCCCCTTTTTGTCAATAAAATAAAGGTATGAAAACTAGTGGGATCCTCATGAAATTTTCATAGAGATACTTCATGACCAAAAGAGAATAGCATACCAACTAATTTAGATGCAATCATAAAGCCGAAGCTAAATGCATTCATCAAGAAGTTTATAAAGATACAAGATAACCCCTATAATATTCCACAGCCGCACTCCCCACAAAGATTTGGCAATTAAGCACAAGTTCAAAAAGAACTCTCCCCCATAAAATGTCATTCCCGAAAGAACAACAAAGGCGACCTTGCTTTTACAAGAAAAGAAGGATTTCTTTGGACATAACCAAATCACATGAAAACATGAATTTGTATCCAAGAATCTCAATTGAATCAACCATAAAAATGATCAACTCAATTGGTCATGCTCGACATAAGAGAACTTACGGAGCAACACAGTATGTGCACAAAAATGTGGATCGGAGATCGACCAATACTACGAAATACACAAGAATTCATTCTATTTTCCATCACTATTTGCACAATGACATACAATAGACATAATCCTTGTAAACAAAAGTTTTGTGCTTTCTTTCATCAAATAATGACATAAAAGGCTTTAACTTTTGTAAGTCAATAATACATTCTATCTTTTATCAATACTTTCATACCGACATAATAGAGATAACTTTTGAACAAGTATGGGACAATCACAGGTTCACGGACGTAAACAACATATCCCATAACAAGTATAGGGCACCTAGCTCAGCTGGTCATCCTCGTTCCCCAAAGTTTCATGCGTTCCAGGAGGTCCCAGGTTCGAGTTCCCAATGGCGTAATATTGCAGAAATTAACATGGAAGGTAGAGTTATTTTGCCCCCCTTGTGAAATAATCTCACCCCCCCCCCCCCCCCCCCCCCCCCCCCCCCATCCGCTTCGTCTCCTTTGGCTAGGTTACCCATGAGGCTCGCTGGTAGGCTAGCACAGCAACATGTTCAATTAATGTAGTAGTATGTTGTTGGAGCTTAGATTGTTAGGCTTCCAACTAGTTTCATGTAATAATCGTTATCCAATAATTTGCAATATATAAAATCATAAAGATTAAAATTGCAAAAATCATCTTCCAAAAACTTAGAATTTAAATAAATAAATCTAAAAACATGAAGATGAAAACGTTTGGACATAGCTATGTGTACTCACAATAATGGCTATTCCAAGCCCTAGTAATCCTTCTAAAAACATAAGAAATAAATTCTCATAAGAAGTTTCCTAGACAAAATAAAACAAAACAAAACAGCAATCACAAGAAATAAGACATGGAGAGACTAGTCAACATATTCATCATCAGAAACCATGAGAGTGGCTTGAATCCTGTCCATGTCATCCTTGATATCCGGAATCTTGGTAGTAATTACAAGTAATTTTTCTTGAACACACCTTAATTTGGCACTAATCTTACAAACATCTCTGTGAATTTGATGAAGAAGATTCATGGAGGAGGAATCACATGATCCATCAAGTGTGTTGCTTCTTTGTCTCTTGCAAGCATTTTCCTTCATGCGATTGAAGGTGCAAGGGCGAACTAGCTTGGAAGTACCAATAGAGTTCCCAATCGGATCTATATCAAGGGCGTGACAAATTCTCCCAATCAAGTAAGGAAATCCAAGCTTCTTGTTGGTAGATGTCATTGACAACATTTGATAAATGATAAACCCACAAATGTCAAGACTTTGAGAATCCAACACAAGAAAATAGACCAATTCCGCAAATTCACGACTCCAACGAGAATTCTTAATCGCGGAGGGACAAATATTAGATATTCCAAGTTTACCAAAGGACATCAAAGCAAGATTAAGATTATTAGTAGGAAGCTTCCCTTCATTTCAAGCAACACTCTTACCACAAAGACCAAATGGAGATGGTTTCATAAGAGGGACGTTCATGACTAGGTCTTGGAAGACGAAAATTTCCAACGAGAATATTAGTAATTCTCTCTAGTTACATGAATCCTTTGTCTATTAACCATGGTATTGAATTCCATGTCATCTTGATTAACATCATAGATGTTAGTATAGAAGATTCTTGTAAGAGTGTCAAAACCTTCACCAAGACCATTAAAAATATTTCCAAGCTTGAATTTTTCAAAGAAAATTAAATCCTCCTTACGTCCACTAGAGAAATCCAATTTCTTTTCTAAAATAAATCCATTAGACGAAATCCTTTCAAAAACTCTAGCACAAGAATCATTAACAAATCTAATCCTAAGAGAATCTTGATCGATAGAAAAATCCTTGCTAGAAGATGAAGAACCCAAATTTTTTGAAGTTCCTTTTGAAACCTTGAAATTCGTCATGAGATCTAGAAATTGGAAAGGAAAACAAGAGAAAATCACTTACTTCGAATGAGTCTTGAACACCCTTTTTCTTATTTTTCTCCAAAGATGATTTAATGGAGAAATTTCATGAAACCTAGAAAATTCACGTACGCGGGTAAGATGGGAGGAAAAAGAAGGTACATGTACTCCTTCTTTATATACCCACTAATGGTCTTGGACCCGTTTCTGAACCGCGACCCACAAAGGAATGTAGGATTTTCTTTGATGTTCATACATCAAGTTTGTGTAACTCGTGAAAACACACATATGTGTGAAAAGCCGGTGCAGTAGAAAGCTTATTCGAATATCCTAGAAGAACATAATAATATATTAACCCAATTATATATGAATCAAACCGTTTCTTGCCCCATCTCAAGATATATACAAATGGGGTAGTGCCAAGCAAGTTACCAAGTGGCAAGGTGTGCAAAGAGATCCTCATGCATCATTCTTGGCTGATATTTGTGAGCAGTACCAGTGATATAATCATGGTAATGATGATAATCAGGGTTAACCGGGCTTTCTAACTTCTTTTTCATGTGACCATAGAGGAGATTTTTCTGATATATCTTAAACCAACATCAACAACATGAGAACCCATTTCATTAGGCCTACTTATGTTGATAAAATATCTAGTTCGTACATCATGATTACATGATTTGACATGTACCGAACTTTTATCAGAGTGGTTCTTTTTCTTAACTTAATTAAGCTTTTATAAGAATCTAAAAATGTTTTCACATGCTCTAAATAGATATTTGTCAATTGATCCATCACGATAGTATTTCTCAAAAAGATTAAGAGTTAATCTAGTGAGATTCCATATCTTTGAGCGTAAAGAACGTTTTCTCAACTTTCCTCCCTTTTTAATTTTTCCTTTAGATTGTTTCACATCATCTAAGTTTTCCAAGTTCTTAGATGTAAAGAGATTATCATGAGAAACCATAGGCTTGATCCGTAATAATCTCTGAACAATTATTAAGGAGTTCTGGCCTGCGTTACAGATGCCAAGAGCAAGTTTCCCAAAGAAAATTCCCATGAGGGCAGACTTTTTAAGGATCAGTCAAGCACAAACTTATTATGTTTATAGTGTTTTCCAGCTCTGATACCAATTGAAAATATGGGGGTCTAACAACCACACCCAACAATTCGTTTGGCAATCTGAGAGGACTTACTCTAATATACTTTCTAGAGAATCAACTAGACAGTCATACTCAATCTGGAATAAAGTATATCAAAGAGATTAATATCTCTAACTCTTAATTCAATCCGCAATTAGCAAATAGAAATCTGCGATCCCGATTGAATATAAGAGGAGTTACTTGAACGGTACCAAAGACCAATGTTCAAGTGTCAATCAATGTAAATCAACAACCAAAGGTTGGATATTCTAATTGATTGATCTTAACGCACTATGATATTTCAATTATATAACAAAATATAATGTGGAAAAGAAATAAAACAGACACCGAAATTTTGTTAACGAGGAAACCGCAAATGCAGAAAAACCCTGGGACCTAGTCCAGATTGAGCACCACACTATATTAAGCCCCTACAGACTCTAACCTACTACCAACTAACTTCGGACTGGACTGCAGTTGAACCCTAATCAATCTCATACTGATTCAAGGTACAGTTTCGTTCCTTACTGTTGATGGTTGATTTTAGTTCAGGGATAAAATTGTAAAACCAAACTTAATGCGTTGACATCCTGCAAAGGGTAAAGCCGTTTGATAAATGATGAGTACCTCTTCACTTTATTTATTCGAATCAATTCAATAAATACACATAATTCACCCAGAATGGTGCATGCAGCAACAATCCCAAATATTCTGTGAATTTATAGCATTATTAATTAATGCATGATTTGCCTAGTATTTCCTGTGGTGTTCTCAGCAGAACTCTCATTATTGGTGCGGCATGATGACTGAGTGTTACTCTCAGCAGAGTAACATGAATCTCCAAGTGTCAATAGTGAGGTATGCACGAAATACCTGTACAGGCTACACCATTCTCTAACAAAGAGAATCTCGTATTGGCGTGCTTATATTAGCCCGACCGAGCATATTTAATTTCCTAAGAGAAATCTGGATTGTCCGTATCAGTCTCAGAAACGATCACGGCCACGCAAGTTGACCGCATGATTTAACCAGCCTAGACGAACCCTAGCAGGAGCAGGCAATCACCGTAAAGACCGCCGGAGGGCCCACTTATGACCTAGCCGGTCGAACATCACACCTTGCTTCCCAGCGTGCCAAAACTCCAGCCCTAAAATAGGGTAGCCGCGCTGCTTTGGAAGAAGCTCGAACGAGCAAGACTGTTCAAGAAAGCCTTAAAACGATTGCGACCGTCCAACTTCACCAGCCTGATTGAGGAGGCGCCAGCACACACATTGGCGGGCCCACTTTATCCCTACCTGATCGGTTTACTCACGGCGTGGTCATGGAGCCATGAACGTTCGCCCGAAACACGATGGGCGTGATGCTTTTCAAGGGTCATGGAAATTCCACTAATGTCTTAAATTGATCACAACCATCCAACTTAACCAGCATATTCGGATGGCTTAGATCGTACCTAGGACCATTAGGGAGGTGCACATATGTTCACCGTCATCCCAACGTGGGCCCCGCACGATCCGTCTCTCCAAAGGAGAAGCATAGCTCGCCAAACTTTTTGGCTAAAGTCATGTATACGTGACTGTATCAAAACCCTAATTAGGGTTTGCGGCGTCGCATATCTGTCTTAGTTCGATCATGACCATCCATCTTCGCCAGCCTGGATGGGGTGTAGATATAGATTTAAGAGGTCCCAAGAGTGTCAACGTGATCATTGTGGGCCCACCTATGCATGTATCCGGCCGGCCTAGGCATACTAGGACTCGACACCTCGAAACGCGCCCCCCAAAGTGGCATGTCAAGCAGCCTTTAATCCTTTGCGGCAATCGATTTCTGTCGCAAATCGATCGCGATCACTCATCTTTGCCAGTCAAATTGAGTGGCCTAGATCAAGCCTTCAAGGAACGGAGAGGTATAGGCGTGCACAACAACGAGCCGTCTCCGCGCATGACCGTTCGGTCCCACTAAGATCGGCGCCCATATGTGGATTCGGTCAAGCCAAAGAGGGATGCTTGCCCACCTCCTAAAAACCCTAAAGTTCCATCAAACGGTCGCAAATATATGTCGTAAACCATCTCGTCCGTCCAACTTTTCCAGCTTGGTTGGACAACGTAGGTTAAAGACTATGTAACCAATGAAGCATCTCGATGATCACCGTCCGCCACTCTGTCACAAGGAGTGATCGACCAGGGGATAGCTCACCCGTGTGGCCTCCAAACGATCACTCGAAGATGGTTGGACGTAATGCTGTTTTAAGACGCCTAATCCGCGACTTATTCGGTTAAGCTTTAAAACAGCGATGCTTCACACATATTGATTGTTTTTGATGCATTACATGCATCGAGCATACACGATATCTCATAAATATCGATTCCTTAAATAACTTAGTTATTTAACTTAATAGCAGTGTATGCTATTTTATGCGGTTGGTCCCACGATCCACTCATTCGAGACATCAAGCATGTCACAAACTGGGGGATACTTACTGGGGTATTGGTCTGGCGGTTTACAGAATGCAGCGTTCAACGCGCCATTACAAGAACGTGTCAGGAAAAGGTGGACGGTTAACAGTGATGAGGGAAGTGGGCAAAGGTTTGATCGTGTGATAATCACCACTCATACACGACCCCACTACTCCATCACTTCACCTCCTCCACTTCTTACGAGATGAGGGTTGCGCTCAGTGACTTGTATAAATAGGTCCTTCACCTATTTCCAAACAACACACAGACAGAAAAACCAAGTGTTGTCACAGTATCCAGAAAACACACTGAACTGATAGCTTACATTGTGCAAGCCAGTTCATCATTCTGATACAAGTCATAAACATCCAACACCTTCACAATCTCAACACCTTCTTCGCTTCCCTCCCTAAGATCAACCACATCTCCTTCACTTTGTGATCGAAGCAAGTCTGGAACGACCATTTCTTGGTTTAGGCCAGAATTGTACAGATTGATCTCTCGAATCAAAAGCACTCTCGTGCAGTGCATTTGTTTAGGGTTTAGATTCGTTTCTCATCCACACACACCCAAATTTACCAAAACCAGTAGATATAGTTTTCACCCATAAACAACTGGCGACCACAGTGGGAAATTAATCTCTCGGTTGTGAAGTCAATTTCTTCAAAACCCAATTCAATTTTATCAATTTCAAGATGGTAGAACTCAGATCTGGATCAGCAATCAATTCCGATGGAACAAGTACTGACAACACTCTCGGTGTTGATGTCCCTGTCAGTGGAGCTGCCGTGATCAATACATCTCGTGGAGCTGCCTCCTCTACCACCAACACTAGCAGAGCGGGAGATATTCCAATAGGTGTGACACCTCCTATCACCAGAGCCAGAGCAGCCGCAAATCCCGGCATTTCTTCAAGTGTAACGCCTCCAGTCGTCACCAGGACAAAAACTTCCACTCCTCCGCTAGGACGAGGGGTTGGAGGAACAGGAGGAGGACAGACCCCTATTACCATTGTGGATTTGATGGAAAGGCAGGAAGTTCTTGCTAGGGCTCAAACAGATATAGATGCAACTCAGAAGGAGGTACTCATTTTTCTCAAAACTCTAACCGAGCGATTGCCACAAGAGTCACAACAGCCCCTGGAACCAACAAGGGATGCATTCAATACACCCAGAGCAGGCACTTCAACAATGCGGACCTACATAGGTGAAGAAGCTCGTGTTGCTCCTAAACTCCCGAGGGAAAGGGACCAGCATCCAACTTCATTACGCGTGAGGACCTGGAGCGACTCCTCCAAAATCGGGGCAAAGGAAATCCAATAGACATGCACCAGCATCAACCTCCGTACCCTCAAGATGTGCAACGGATTCCCCTTCCAATAGGATACACCTCTCCTCAGTTCTCCCTTTATGATGGTACTGGTAACGCTCGTGAACATATCTCTCGATTTTTGGAATCTTTTGGGGAAGATGAATATAACCATGTTCTCCGCTTGAAAGAGTTCTCAAAGTCACTTATTGGAAGAGCCTACACCTTGTACAACAACATCGCACCTAACAACATATCCAATTGGGGTGAGATGGTCAGTGCCTTCTATAGGAAGTATTTCTTCGTGTCTGAGCAGATCACCTTTTCAGACTTGGGGAGAATCTTTCAACGAAACAACGAGCATCCAAACGACTTCGTTAATAGATTCAGGATTCAAGCGTTGGATTGTCATGATCTGAATGTCACCGAACGCCAGTTGGTGGAGTTATGCATTAACGGAATGGTGCCCATATACCGTGCTTTGTTAGAGAATCTGCGCTTTCAGACATTTTCTGAGCTCCATGAAGCCGCTAAACGTTCAGCCACAACGACCCCAACATTGTTGGAAAGAATCAGAATTGTTCGAAACGAAGATGCAGTGAGAGTCGAGGAAGCAGGCGTCTCATCAACAAGCAATACAACATTGGTCCTTTTGTGAGCGTGGTACGCGAATGAGGAAAAAGGAAAGCTTCAGCAACAGAACAACAACCCAAGCGTGCGGCTCCAGCGCAGACAAATTCATCTCGAAAGGGAGAGGGAAAGACTTTAATACCCTGTATTTTTAGCTACTGGTTCGGATTATACCCGGATTAGTTAACCTTGTGACTTAGGTTGTTGTTCCTTAAACTTAGCCTAGGTGGGTGGATTGAAATAGAAAAGCTACAAGTTACGGTGGAAATAGATTAATTAACAATAAATAAAATTAAGGGAACATGAAAATATAAAGAAAATAACAAAATGTTCATTATTTATTATTAGTATTATTATGAGCATAGTATAAGTTTATATTAGATTTTTGTAGAGATAATTTAGAGATCAGAAAACCACAAGGATAGAGATTTTTAGATGAGAAATCTATGGAGATGAAGAAGATGATTTGGAGCTAGGAAAATCAGTGGAAAATCAATGGAATTGAGGTATAATGTGAAACCCCTTTCTCTTTTGGTGTTTTCTTTGGGTGTTCATTTTGTACGATTTTGTATTGTTGGGTTTTAGTAATTTAATCAAACAAATATATATCTCCTAATGCTGATCAGGATTTTGCAATTGTTAGATAACATAATTATGTAACTATGTTTAAATTTTGAGAATAATACAAAACAAATTCACCGTTTAATATGTGTTTGAATTTGGATGATAGTTTCTAAAATTCTGGATAGTTCCGCTTTTCAGTGTTTTTGATATCCTTAGGAAGTCTTAATGATGTTAAAACAATTTGAGTCCTTAACAAAAGTTGTATATTTATGATTTATCTATCCGTGTTTTTTGGATTGAGTCAATTTGATATTTCTATGAATTTATAATGAATTGTTTGTTAATGACATGTAATCTGCCCAGTTTTTAGTATGTCCTTGTAAATTCGATAACTTTTGTTTGAACCGTTGGTTTTCTGTGAAATTTGGATATGTGGTTTCTTATGAAGCTATGTATGTTCTTTAAAAGTTTGAGGAAGATCAGATATATAAATCATCCAAATATATATGATGCAAAATGGATGCAGTTAGCTTGTTTATAGAAATGCTTGAAAGAAAATTATGTTCTTATGCTATGGTTGCTTGTGTTGTTTGTAAAAAACGATTTATAAAAGGAAATGAGTTCATGTTTTTCCGTTAGATGGAATATCGTTTCATGCTAACGGAGGGTAATGATTCCCGAGAGTTAAATGGGTAATGATCCCCATGGGAACTTGTGTTTCCCGACCATCGATGGCGGCTCTCCGTGACGATAAACGATAGGTGGTGTACGAACCAAGGTTTTCATACTGTGAATGAAACGGGTAATGATACCCGAGAGCAAATGGGTATGATCCCCATAGGAACTTTTGTTCCTGACCATTGATGGAGGTTGTCCATGCCGATAAACGATAGGTGGGCGTACGAACCAAGGTTTTTGTACCGTGAACTCATGGTTTGAGGTGACTTATAAATATGTGAATAATGTGTTCGGAATCTAAATTAAATGAGTTGTTGGAAACATAATCGGTGTTATGAACTCATTTGTGAAATTCAAATGGATGAATTGTTGTTGTGAATTGATGAGTTGAAACTTAAATTGATGATTTGTTGATAATAATATTAATGTTATGAACTCATAGACTGAATTCTAGATTGGATAATTTATCGAAAATATTGTTGGTATTGTGATTCTTGAATATATCATGGATTCGTTGAAGTTGTACCATGTTCTTATCATATGTTTTTCTTTGATAAAAATGATTATGTTTGCGCATCTTTAGAGAATTGGTAATGCATTCCACTGAGCTGTCATCTCACCCCAATTGACATACTTGCAGATTTATTAGAGTCGCGCGGAGGAAGCTAGGACTGATTAGCTTAGTGATTTGAATCTTTTCATTGTATTGATTAAAATGTAATTTGAAATAATAAGTTTGATGGAAATGTTGTTACAAATGATTAGCAAATTCATATTAGAAAGGCTAAATTATATTTGTTATAATAAAAAAATTAACTAAGAGAAATATATATTTTGATCCGTAATGCTTCGAGTTCGGATCTCCATATGGGTTTGACCCTGGTCGGAACTTGGGATGTTACAAAGACTCATGTACAAGAAGTTGGAGATACAGTTCCGGACTTCCCATTTCCCATGAATGAAGTCATAGAACTCTTGGAGGCATGGATTCAAGATAACGCGATCAAGCTTCCCCCTATCAGACGTCCGCCGACCGAGGAAGAGATGGCAAATCCCAAATATTGTTATTACCATAGGTTCGTCCATCACCCTACCAAGGATTGCAACAAATTGAAGCACATTTTAAGAGAAAAGGTAGAGGCAGGAGAACTTCGGTTAGGAAACGAAGGCGTTCATAGAGATCATCTTCCTATTAGGAGCTGCATGATGGAGCATTTATGTGAAATCTTGTACTTCTCTAAGGCACAACGTCAAGATATATTTGCATCCCTCAATCACATTGTGTCAGGCATGCGTTTGTATTCAGAAAAGGAAACAACTTCGAAACCTCAGTCTTTCCTGGAAGATGCAACTAGCAATGGAAACTGGGGACTCTTGACCGTCACTCGTTTGAAGGATGTCGAGTTCGACAGCACATTGATTGGTGCGACCTCCAAATTCAACATCATTACTGTCAAGACTTTGAAAGACACAAAGAATTCGAAACAAGAAGCTATTTGCAGCTCAACCGTAATCAGGAATTCAGAGGAAGAATTTAGAGATGCCTATGGATACATTGATCTTGAAGTTAAGGTGGGTGATGCTCTGACGTATGCAAAATTTTACATAGTCAAAGAATATCTGAATTATGATATGGTCCTGAGACGCTCGTAGGTACACGACAATAAGGCAACGCTGGGAGTACGTCCTTTGCCGATTTCAATACCTGAAAGGATCTCCAAAAAGTCATCCAATCCCGAAGACTATTTGTTGCTGTGTCAATCACTCACAAATGTGACGCAATTACCTGGAAAGATCCTGCCAACATATGTTAGGAGATTCCGGTCCCAAGTAAGTCTCATCGAACAACCTTTTTTGCAACCAGTCACTCCTCCTAGGCCTGTCAATATTTGTCTGATATCCGGAATCCGTTTTCGAGTATTCGAGATCCTATAGGATTTTATCCGTTTTATCGGATATCGGATATCAGGTTGGATATTCTATCGGATATTTCTTCCTTAATATATCGGAATCGGATTAGGCTCGATCCGAATTGTTAATATCCGATATCCGATAAAATAATGATTTATTTGTGATTTACCCTAACCATATTAGAGTCGAGTAGAAGAGTAAGGAAAAATATCCGATATGAAATGTATGAGAAATTGAACTTAAATTTAAATTATGAACATGTTTTGTATAATTTTTAACATTTATTATCGGAATCGGATATTATCGGATAGATATATGATATCCGATAGCTTAGCCTATCGGAATCGATATCTCATTTTGATATCCTATAGGATATTATCGGATATCGAATATTCGGTAGTGCTTAACCTATCGGATACAGATTTCCAAATATCCGACGGATATTCTTCCATTGACACCCCTAACTCCTCCTTCTGATAAGTCTTGGGGACTCGCTCCAATTAACAACCCAACCGCCACTAGGAGATGTGAATGGGATGCTGGTTCTTTCAAACGCTTTGTCAAAAATTTAGAAGTTGTCTCGATTAAAGATGACGAGTCCAAGGACCAAGTAGGTGTGAAACGCCCAAACCCATTTCAAATTGGAGATTTGGTAACAAAGCGACCGCGTTTGAAGTTGGAGATGTGACAGTGAAAATGACCGTTCAGTCTGATTCACCTACAGAAAGGGAAGATGAGCCATACCTGGTGGCAAATGTTATCTTAGGCGGTTACTGCAAGCTCATCAATGCCGACAAACTGGAAGGCGTGACGATTCACTCACGATGGCTCGAACCCTACAGTACCTAAGACGCTGTGCTACCACTTCCTCCAGCGTTCTCCATACCTAAAACGATGTGCTATCTTTTCCTCCAGCATTCTCTTTAGTATTTCTTCCAGCAATTTCTTCTTTCATGCAATATTTGTAATTCCTCCAAAATGATTGCAGTGCTTGCATTCATAAATAGGGTTTCAACCATATTAAACCAGAAAGAAAACCCTAAAAGAAATATTTCGTATCCTTTGGAAAACGATTAGAGGAATAGAATAACAGAGGAAAAGAGGGAAAAACGCTTCGAGCAGTATACTCCAAAAGAATCAGGAAGACCTCACGACAAGAGCACAGACAGGTTCGTGATGTTTCATTATGACATTACTTTTTCATCACAAGAATAACATGCGATCACATGAAGGCGCATCACTGCCTGAGAGGATTCTGATGTAACCATGTTGGAAGATTTATCTCAAAGCAATATGAAACCCTTGTTCAAACAAGCAAGTAAAAAAGAAGAAGACCTTAAACTCGGCCGCCACTAAGTACAAGGAGAAAGTGTCCACAAATTACGAGAAAATACTCGTCCAAAAAAAAAAGAGAAAAGGGAACAAGGAGATTTAGTCATCAAGGAGATCAACTGTGCCTTCACCATCGTCAGAGTCTGCTTCAACACCGTCGTCATAGGCCGCCACTGCTTCTTTCTTTGGGTCTTCCTCGACTTCCCTTTCGGATATTTCTGTAACGTCAACAACGTTCTCCGCTTCAATATCCTCAGTAGGAATAACTTCCGTATCTTCCTCAAGGGACACTGCAATGTTGGAGATTGTGCTGACTACCTTTGGGCGCTCGGGTTCATCCGTATCAGATTCGAGGATTATCACGCCATCTTGGATCATATAATCAGGCTTATCTTCACTCAGAGGCCGTTCATGTTTTTCGCCTCTTTAGCCGTGCTGCGAATCTCTCGGCTCTCGTGATAACCGGACGCTTCATCATGCCTCTGTTTTTCCTCCCTGTCGATTTAAGCCAAAAGAGTTTGAGCGCGTTTTCGAGAAATGCGCAGATGCAGAATGGACATGCCATGTACAGCATGATCAGCCTCTCGAAGCGGAAGATCAATTTTAGCCATTACCTCCTCGAACGCATCAACCTCAGGTTTGTTGACTTCAAAGCTTCTTTCTGGAGAGGTACCAGAGTAATCATCACCAGCAGCCTCCATAAGATTCTACAGGAAGAGGTTATGATTAAAAAAAAAATCATTATCAAACGAAAGATCAAGATGTGTGACGAGCCTGGAGAAATACATGGAATAGATAAGGAAACAATTCTGCGATGGGAAGATAAGTCTCAGAGTCTTCTTTATATTTCACAAGCCAACAGGATCCCGGGAAGAAAAAGAGTCTCTAATTGTCGTGTATAAAGGCTACAAATGCGGGATAGCAATCAGTGGATGCTTATCAAACCTGAGTATTTGAAGGCAGCTACCGTGCGATAAGAAGAAATGCATCTAGTCCAAGAAACGGGCCAAACTACATCCGGGTAACACGCACTGAATCCTTTCATGTGAATTTATTTTACCGTTACCATCTAATTCCTACCCCACAATAGTGCAACCATTACGTGCTAGGCATAGGACTTAATGTTGATGGTGGATTTTAGTTCAGGGATAAAATTGTAAAACCAAACTTAATGCGCTGACATCCTGCAAAGCGTAAAGTCGTTTGATAAGTGATGAGTACCTCTTCACTTTATTTATTCGAAGCAATTCAATAAATACACATAATTCACCCAGAATGGTGCATGAAACAACAATCCCAAATATTCTGTGAATTTATAGCATTATTAATTAATGCATGTTTTGCCTAGTATTTCATGTGTTGTTCTCAGCAGAACTCTCATTATTGGTGCGACATGATGACTGATTGTTACTCTCAACAGAGTAACATGAATCTCCAAGTGTCAATAGTGAGGTATGCACGAAAAACCTGTACAGGCTACACCATTCTCTAACAAAGAGAATCTCGTATTGGCGTGCTTATATTAGCCCGATCGAGCATATTTAATTTCCTAAGAGAAATTTGGACTGTCCGTATCAGTCTCAGAAACGATCACGGCCACGCAAGTTGACCGCATGATTTAACCAGCCTAGACGAACCCTAGCAGGATCAGGCGATCACCGTAATGACCACCGACGGGCCCACTTATGACCTAGCCGGTCGAACATCACACCTTGCTTCCCAGCGTGCCAAAACTCCAACCCTAAAATAGGGTAGCCGCGCTGCTTTGGAAGAAGCTCGAACGAGCAAGACTGTTCAAGACAGTCTTAAAACGATCGCGACCGTCCAACTTCACCAGCCTGATTGGACGGCTTAGATGGCACCATAAACGATTGAGGAGGCGCCAACACACACATTGGCGGGCCCACTTTATCCCTACCTGATCGGTTTGCTCACGGCGTAGTCATGGAGCCATGAACGTTCGCCCGAAACACGATCGGCGTGATGCTTTTCAAGGGTCACGGAAATTCCACGAATGTCTTAAATTGATCACAACCATCCAACTTAACCATCATATTCGGATGGCTTAGATCATACCTAGGACCATCAGGGAGGTGCACATATGTTCACCGTCAGCCCAACGTGGGCCCCGCACGATCCGTCTCTCCAAAGGAGAAGCATAGCTCGCCAAACCGTTTGGCAAAAGTCATGTATACGTGACTATTTCAAAACCCTAATTAGGGTTTGCAGCGTTGCATATGTGTCGTAGTTCGATCATGACCATCCATCTTCGCCAGCCTGGATGGAGGGTGTAGATATAGACTTAAGAGGTCCCAAGAGTGTCAACGTGATCACTGTGGGCCCACCTTTGCATGTAGCCTGTCGGCCTAGGCAGACTAGGACTCGGCACCTCGAAAAGCGCCCCCCAAAGTGGCATGTCATGCAACCTTTAATCCTTTGCGGCAATGGATTTCTGTCGCAAATCGATCACGACCGCTCATATTTGCCAGACAAATTGAGTGGCCTAGATCAAGCCTTCACGGGACGGAGAGGTATAGGCGTGCACAACAACGAGCCGTCTCCACGCATGACCGGTCGGTCCCACCAAGATCGGCGCCCATGTGTGGATTCGGTCAAGCCAAAGAGGGATGCTTGCACACCTCCTAAAAACCCTAAAATTCCATCAAACGGTCGCAAATATATGCCGTAAACCATCTCGTTCGTCCAACTTTGTCAGCTTGGTCGGACAACCTAGGTTAAAGACTAGATAACCAATGAAGCATATTGATGATCACGGTCCTCCACTCTGCCACAAGGAGTGATCGACCAGGGGATAGCTCACCTGTGTGGCCTCCAAACAATCACTCGAAGATGGTTGGATGTAATGCTGTTTTAAGACGCTTAATCTGCGACTTATTCGGTTAAGATTTAAAACAGCGATGCTTCATACATATTGATTGTTTTCGATGCATTACATGCATCGAGCATACACGATATTTCATAAATATCGATTCCTTAAATAACTTAGTTATTTAACTTAATAGCATCGTATGCTATTTCCTGCGGTGGGTCCCACGATACGCTCATTCGATAAATCAAGCATGTCACAAACTGGGTACTTACTGGGGTATTGGTCTGGCGGTTTACAACGTGCAGTGTGCAACGCGCCATTACAAGAACGTGTCAGGAAAAGGTGGACGGTTAACAATGATGAGGGAAGTGGGCAAAGGTGTAATCGTGTGATAATCACCACTCCTACACGACCCCACTACTCCATCACTTCACCTCCTCCACTTCCTACGAGATGAGGGTTGCGCTCAATGACTTGTATAAATAGGTCATTGACCTATTTCCAAACAACACACATACAGAAAAACCAAGTGTTGTCACAGTATCCAAAAAACACGCAGAACTGATAGCTTATATTGTGCAAGCCAGTTCATCATTCTGATACAAGTCATAAACAACCAACACCTTCTTCGCTTCCCTCCCTAAGATCAACCCCATCTCCTTCACTTTGTGACTGAAGCAAGTCTGGAACGACCATTTCTTGGTTTAGGCCATAATTGTATAGATTGATCTCTCGAATCAAAAGCACTCCCGTGCAGTGCATTTGTTTAGGGTTTAGATTCGTTTCTCATCCACACACACCCAAATTTACCAAAACCAGTAAAAACATTTTTCACCCATAAACACTTACGTCCCTGATCCCAGCAGGATACCGCGCACTTGATTCCCTTAGTTGATGTCACCCATAACCAAGAGTTGCTACGACCCAAATTCGAAGACTTGATAAACAAATCTGTCTCACATAGAAAAGTCTATAGATTGAATAAATCTGTCTCCCATAGAAATACCCAAGAGTTTTTGTTCCATCTTTTGATAAATCAAGGTGAACAGGAACCAACTGATAAACCGGACTTATATTCCCGAAGAACATCCTAGTATTATCAATCACCTCACAATAATCTTAATCCACTAGCGAAACAAGATATTATGGAATCACAAACGATGAGACGAAGATGTTTGTGATTACTTTTATCTTGCCTGTCAGAGAAATTAATCTCGAGTCAATTATTTCAATTGTACTCAATACGATAGAATCGGGCAAGATCAGAACACACATCTTCAAAGAAAATAGTTGGGTCTGGATTCACAATCCCAATGTAGTCTTTGAAGTCGTTAACCTACAGGGTCTCGATAGAAACCTAAGGTTAAAGGAGAATCGACTCTAGTTATGCAACTAGTAACACACATGAGGTGTGGGGATTAGGTTTCCCAGTTGCTAGAGTTCTCCTTTATATAGTTTTCAAATCAGGGTTTGCAACCCAAGTTACCTTGGTAACAAAGCATTCAATATTCACCGTTAGATGAAAACCCTGATTTAACCAAGCTAATATCTTTCAACCGTTAGATCGAACTTAGCCTGTTACACACAAATGAAATGTACCCTCATTTAGGTTTATGTAACTGTACCTAAACGTGTACGCCATGTTGGTTCACAAATAGTTAACCGAGGTTAGCTATATGATTACTCTTATATCAACCTTATTTATCTTAACCATAACTAGTTCCAATGACTCAAATGAAACTACTTAAAGAGTTGTTCAATTGCTATATTCTCATAGAATTATACAAGAACACAATTGAAGCAAAGTCAGTTTGATTCACTTGAATCAATCATGAACATGATAGCCACGGTTTGCAAAGATTGCATTCCTTATTATATAAATGTTTATGTTCATGTTTAAAACCGATTTTGGAACTTTAACCTTCAAGTATGCAAATGGGTACGCATACTTGAAATACCCGGACTAAGATTGCGTTACGCCAGTACGCAAACGGGTACGCAAACTTCAAATCCCAACAAAAATTCTCGGACATGAACATGTACGCCAGTACGCAAACGGGTACGCATACTTAGGTTCCTAGATTTGTCAAACCAACATGTACGCAAACGGGTGCGCATTTTATGGTTCCCGGACATGGATTACATATGTGCAAGAGTGCACAACATTTCATATCCAATAATGGTTAAGTGTTATAAACTCTTATTTCAATCATTGAAACTTTCTTAGAGGATGACAATAGTCGTTTTTCACACATTATTAGCATCAAAGCAATTTTCAAGTTATTGAAATAATCATTACGAAACATTCCAAGACAATACCAAATAATTGTATCACAGAAACCATGTAAGATGTTACTCGACAATTTTCACATGATATAAGATGAACTTGGTCGAAGAGAAGCTTGCCAACACATATTTCGAGAAATATGTAAGCGAGTTAAACTCAACTCGAAATCTCAAATGTGTATATAGAAAACTATATTATAATACGACTTATGTCTCAATATAGGAGATAGAGTAGACATAGACTTTCCAAGTGATAGATGAGTTTAAGTCTCCACATACCTTTTGCGATGAAGTTCCACAAGCTCCCCTTAGTAGTTCTTCGTCTTCAAATGATGAACGCCGTGAAAACTAAGCTCAACTACACAATCTATGTCCTAGTCCGAGACATCTATAAATAGGCTAGAAATCAAGACTTATAGTTTTGATCACTAACATTGACAAACATGCTTGAGATAGCAACGCATGCGAGTTCGACCGAGCAGTGATCTAACAAACACTCAAATACAAATCATTTACCAAATTCTCATTATTCCGTCCACATGGTGGTTAAGGCCATCAGTGAGTCACATGATCAACCGAAACAACCAAAAATGCTCTTAATTTATCTTTCATCATTAATTCCAAGTTCAGGATCAGGTTGAAGTGATAGTAAAGATCCAATGACCTAATTTCATCTTCCTTTATTACCACTTTTATTACAGAGTTCTCAAGCCTTAGATTTTTGATAGACATCCCTTGAAACATTCATATTGTATCCCAACTTATACTCAAAATGATTATTGTCATACGTAAAATGATTAAACCTTTATGAAACATCCATATTGTATCCCAACTTATAACCGAAATGCTACACTACTGCATCCAAATTATTTTTTCATATCCTAAACCTATAAAAAAAATGTGAAACCACTTCAAATTTCAGTTTAAGTCAATGCCAGTGGTGCCATGGATCTTATTGGATTGAAAGTGCAATATCAATTGACTGCCTAAACAAAATAGAGTTGGAATTCATGGTCAAGCTAATAAATAACTGCAATCGATCAACAAATTATTTTTTTTAATGATGATTACGGAAACGAGTGAGAAGTAGAATTGAAGTATTTTCTAATACTTTTTCTTGTTGGGGAAGAATCTATAGATGTTTTGATTTGAAACCTTAGGCTCATTTTGCTCTAATTTGGTCCAATAATGTAACTGTTGATGATATCGATTGAGGGCTAAAATTTAGAAGGATCTGATAAATGTGGATTTTTCTTTTGTGTTACATAAGTCAAATGAGGTGGTGACAAAATAATAGTGAATTTGTGGTGCTACTAGTAGGAGAGGTTAATTAGGTTAGAAGATGAATTTGAGATATTCAACAAGAGGCAAAATTTACTCGAGTCTTAAAATAAGAAGAAGAAGAATAATAAGAAGAAGAATGGGGCACTTAAGACTTATTGGTAACCATGTAGGCCCTCATGGAACAGCTAATGACCAAAAAAGGTGGAATGAGGGAGTTTCACAAATAATACTTTATTTGTGCACCTTCTTATAAGACGATATTCTAATGGGGGTTCAAACAAAATTGCGCAAGATCTTTCCTTATGGAAATTAATAGATGCTTCTTGAAAGATTTCGTCATTAATTCAGAAATTTCTGCTTCACCCCCATTATAAGATAACCTCAATTTAGGCCCCAAAGCCACTATTTGCACAATAAGATCTTCAAAATGAGTTCTTATGGCATTATCCATCTTGAATTTCATAAGCCTCCATTTTTACAAAAAAAACTACATGCCCCCGAAATAGTTGTTATCCTTAACATCTTCAGAAAACTGCAAAACATACAAAATTTTCCAGCGTCTAGCTTTTGTAAACAAGGAATTCACACAACCTGCTTGAGAAACTCATCAATTTATTATTTAGAATATAAGTTAAAGATGTTGAAGTTTAGTTGCCCAAGTCTAAAACTTGTGGTGCCTCAATATGTTTTGAAATACTAGGTTCTGGTATTAGGATGAAATCTTGCTTCGAACCTGAAGTTAAAGCATCCATATCAATAAAATGAATATGTTCCCCCGCATGTATATGTACCGTTCTTATATTCAAATTCAAACTTCAAATGGCAGAAACAATTTGCCGAGAATTTTTTTAAACTTGATTGCTTACAAGAATTGTTATGAATAGATCTTGATTCCAATAGACTTGGCCACACAATTTGGAATCTGAATTCTAAGACTGTTATCTTGACTTTTTTGGAGAATCTTTTTTTTTTTTTTGCCAAGTTTATAATAATTTCTCTCACGCAGGATTTGACTTTTGGAGAATCTGTTTCCGAAGAATCTTTGATTATCTTATGAACTCTAATTCTTCCGAGAGATTGATCATGGGATTCATTAATCAGAGTTGACGGTTTAAATTGAATCATAAAAGACATACCATCATAATGGAATAAGAAATTGGAATACAAGTGATCAGAATTGAATCAATTGATGACCTTAATCCAAATTGCAGAGGTATCTTCCCAACTAAAAGCTGATAAGTGGACCTCTAACAAACCACCAAACTTGACTACAATATTATGAGAAATGTTCTAGTACCAAAGGTTGAATGGGACACTTTCAACTTCAATCCATGAACCGGCTGAGTCCTCATCAGAAAGATGAATAGGGTTAGTCGATGCATGTCATGGATAAAAATGGATTAACATGCCTCATAATCCCAGAGACCCTTTGAGAGCATGATGTTCTTATATTTAATAGAAGAAAAGAAAACCGCGTTGGTGTTTCAAAAGGAAAAATATGAAAGTTAAAAGAGATTTGGTTTTTCAACTACTATAGCAGCACGAAGAAGCTTTCCATGTTTGTATTCGTCACGAACCAAAAAATATCTTCTCACTACAACATTTCAAAAATCCAGTGCAAGCTTCGTAAAAATACTTCTTAAATTCCTTTCTCATTATGTTATTGAGCCAAACTAAAGAAGACCGGCTTAGACTGGAATGAGTATCATCCTTTGTACTTCTTGATTCCTCTTTAAGGAGAACAACATCAAATTTTACAGTCAAAACAAAAGATTTATATTCACAAACTGCACCCCATCAGAACGAAGAATGGTCTCAGATCTCGGATTTTCCTTACGATATAAGTTCATTCTTCACCTTTACTCTGATCCTCAGATCAAAAATCATATTTCTGTTTGCCAACTTTAGAAACCTGAGAAATTGATTTCTCATTTCCTTTTGTAACAACTTCAACCTATTTTTTTTAGATTGCGATGCTTACCTATTCTATTCTTTTGGTCGTTGCTCTTTTCTAAACCCTTGCTGATCGGCATCCCCGACTCTTCTTTATTCCAATGAGATAAGATGAGATGATGATGGCTAAACCTTAACAGTTGTGTGAAAACCATACATTCTCTCTCCTCATAAAGTAAAGAAATAACCAAAATTGATATGTCTTAATCATTTTGATTAGTTGAGTTAATTGAGTGTTAGTTGTTAGACTAAATTAGTGAGGTTTAACTTATATTTACTGGCCGAAAATTAGATTTAGAGCCATAGAAAGAACTTTTTTTTTTTTTTTTGAAATGAAATATCTATCAAAGTCACTAAATTACATTTTATTTTACAGATTCTATCTGTGACTATGAAGGAAGGAAGGAGGCGAAGTCCACGCTCGCCCAGATACCCGAGCAGACTAACCATAATTGGCTAGGTCAAAGAATTTAAAACCTAGCCGATTGTGTATGTTGTTCTTCACTTGACCTAACTGATTTTGCTGGATCAGAATTCAATGTGGTTTATGGATGAGCTTTACTCGAGCTAATTTAAATTTCTACAGCTTTAGTTGTAATTGTAAAAGTCCTTCAACTTGGCTTATTTTCTAATCTTTTTCGTCGTGTGGAGCTCGAACACGACATTTTGGACCAGAGACTCGCATAATTGCCTAACGGCTAGAAACTAAAAGCATCATCCTTACAGTAAAACTAAAAAGCTCCACAGAAATTCTGGTTTTCCTAGAAGTAAAAAGCATCATCCTTACAGTATCCGAGAAACTAGTCTTCTCGGACTAATTGGTTATATGCGGCTTATAGATCATCTTAGAACTTATTATGTCGACCCGATTGTAACTCCTGACTTTAAACAATGTCGATTTGTCACACACGGGTTTCACAACACGTTTCGGACACGCTGGGGCTTGAACACAAAAAAATTCCAGGCTTTTATTATTAATTAAAAATATCTTGTTGAGTGAGAAATGAAACCACTTAGTTTTGTATCTTTTCTGTATTAATTTCTTTTAGAGACAAAAGGCCTGATGCATTGATTATCACTTGGTGAGTCATCTCTCCGTCGTAGGGTCTAGCTAGTGAGTCGACGAAATATCCAAAAGAGGCATAGTTATCGACCTTGCTATTTGATTGCGTACAGAGAAGCTCATGACGAAATGGGAACCCGATTTTATGAATACATTTCAGTTTTGTTTTTGATCTTAGTTGGATCCTTACAATGTCATGATTAAATATTTTAACATGCAAGCAAGATAATGAGATCAGTTGACTGTCACTCTGGTCCTTTATATCCAGTCCAGTTTTATGTTTCATATTTGTCCAAGTTCGATTAAACCTATAAGTTGGGAAGACAATCACAGTACATAGTTAACATCTAAACCAAGCGAGTATATGTGCATAGTCATCAACTAGGCAGACAATGACATTTATGTAATCTGTTGCTGCGAAATGCATGTTTGATCACGTTTTATAGATCTTTTCAAGGACTTTTAAAAGATATCGTATTCATAAATCTTATACGTATATGGGGTACGGGTATACAGCTATTCTGAGAAATGCATGCAAAAATGGAAAAGCCGATGCGAGTGCATTCTGCCAAGGTGTGTATGTAGCAGGACTTGAGTGCATCCTGCCTAGGCATGTAACCTGATTTGGGTGTGGACATTAAATGGAAAGGCAACCCACATTTTCTATTTAAAGGATTGAGTTTCCAGAAATGTGGTGAATGATTTCGACAAATTCATTCTTTAAACTGCAATCGGGAAACCCATCAGCAAATGCGAGTTGGTCCACTTAAACAACGGTGGTGCCTATTGTTTTCTGACTTTTTTTGATAGTTTTAAGCCGAAGTCACTATGGAAAATTGTTGCAAGGGTTAGGTTAACGCAATTAATACTAGTTGGTACTAACTAGCTGGTACGCACTCGATGTTGTTTACTATTATTGACAGTTTATACTAATTTCATAATAATCCGATGAAGAAGTTATTGATTTTTTGGGCTAAATGGGATGTTTTTTTGTTTCACCTTCAAAATGTCCTCAACATCCCACTTACATGATCTGCCAAAGACAGGTTGTCATACTTCTATAGGTAGATACTACCCTAAATCACACTTAACAGACTCTATACTAATTAATCCATTCCTGCGTAATTAAGAAAAAAAAGGTTTATGTATAATTTGACCGTTGATCCCCTAAAATTACACCCTACATTAATCAAAGCAAATGACAATAGTCATATGTTCACTAAGCAAAAGCTGTAATTGACTAATTGCAATGTATTATTTCCAAAAATAAGGAGAGCAAATGAAAACTTTAAAAACGGCAGCAATATTATTACACACGGTCACAAGGACCTGATTTCTTGCCGAGGTTACCAAAGTTTCCATCTATACAACGGTCATTGTAGCCCTATTTATTTTACATTTGACTCTTTAATCTTTTTCCTTCCTCTCTATAAATACCAAGCATAACATAATCTTTCTCCTCTAACACAAATCAATCTTTTCTTCTCTTCTCACTTTAAAGTAGCCAAGATCCTCAAAACCATTTTTTTTTTTATTTAGATATCTTTAAAACCATTGTTTCCTGTTTTTACTCCATACAACAATGGAGTTTAGAAGTTGTATCTTGTTTGTGATGTTAATGGGGTTTGTTTATTCATCTGAAGCTGCTAACAAATATGTTGGTGGAAAGGATGGTTGGGTTGCAACTCCTTCTGGGAGTTTAAATCAGTGGGCAGAAAAGACTAGATTTTCAGTTAATGATTCACTTGGTATGAGCAACTTCTTCTCATTTTTCTTTATTAATTCTTCTTCATTTTTGTTAGTTGATTTTGATTTTTGTTTTTGTGTTTTTGTTTTTCTAGTTTTCAAGTACAAGAAAGGAACAGACTCTGTTTTGGTAGTGAATTCAGAAGACTACTATGCATGCAACACAAAGAATCCAATTCAGACTTTGGATGGTGGAGATTCCAGCTTTAAATTAGAAAAATCTGGTCCATATTATTTCATCAGTGGTAAAGATGGTAACTGTGCTCAAGGTCAAAAACTGATTGTTGTTGTTCTTGCTGTTAGAACTCCACCTTCATCTCCTTCTCCAGTATCTCCACCACCAAAATCTTCTTCACCTTCACCTTCACCATCTCCAGTTGTTAACCCACCTAAATCCTCTCCTTCGCCTTCACCAGTTCCAATTGCTAACCCACCAAAGAGTTCTTCCCCTTCACCATCACCTGCACCAGTGGCAAGTCCACCAAAGTCATCATCACCTTCACCAGCACCAATTGCAAACCCCCCTAAGTCCGCATCCCCTTCACCAGCACCAATTGCAAACCCCCCTAAGTCCACATCCCCTTCACCGGCACCAATTGCAAACCCTCCCAAATCTGCAGCTCCAATTGCAAACCCACCCAAATCTGCATCCCCTTCGCCAGCACCAATTGCAAACCCACCTAAATCTGCATCCCCTTCCCCAGCACCAATTGCAAACCCCCCCAAGTCCGCATCCCCTTCGCCAGCACCAATAGCAAACCCACCTAAATCTGCATCCCCATCTCCAGCACCAGTTGCAAACCCCCCCATGTCCTCAGCACCATCACCAGCAAACCCTCCCAAATCTGCATCCCCTTCACCATCACCAATTGCCAACCCTCCCAAGTCTGCATCACCTTCACCTTCACCAAGTGCAACCCCACCTAAGTCTGCATCCCCTTCACCGTCTCCAGTGCCATACCCACCTAAGTCCTCTCCTTCACCATCTCCAATGCCTTACCCACCTACTCCTGCATCGACAACACCCACATCTTCACCACCTATGGATGATGGAGCACCAGAGCCTTCGGGTTCTGATGCATATACTACAGCACCAGCACCGGCTCCTTCTTCAGCCCCTTCATCACTTTCTTCTATTGGCCTTGTTTTTGTTAGTATGCTATTGAGCTATTTCTTTTAATTGTTCCAAGATGAATAGTGTTTATGTTTGGAATTCATGAAAACACACTTTATATTTATTGTATTAAAGAGATTGAATTTGGGTTTTGATTCAATTCAGGTTGTTGGATGATCATTTTTTGTTTATATAGTTCCAACCAAGTTATTCAATCTCATTACAAAACTCAATAAAGCTAGTCTTTTTCTTTCTTTTGACGATCTTGATATCTATGTAACTGTTGGATGCTAAGCTTTTTAGAAAGAATATCGAGTCCTTCAACTTTGAAGTTCCAAAATCGCAAAATGAACACTACTACCGTACAGTTAGAACACTTTGTAGGATTTTGCTCTCCATACCGGCAAAAGAACAAAAAGAAAGAAAACACATTGAGCAAAAAAAATATAGAGCCACTTGTAAATTTCAATCAATGTTGTTAAAAGATATGAAAAAACGGCAAAATCTTTCCCTAAGATTACAATATCTTTCGCCATAAACTATGGCTTTACTTTGTAAAAACCAAATCAATTTTCTTTACATTTATAAAGGTAACACGCATCAAAATCATAACAAAATTCTTGCATTAATATGCGATTATTACATTCCTCAAAATGCTATCCTATTCCTACCTTGTATATCAGAATTTATTCCATGTGTCAGGATTTCGCATAATCTTCTTTAATAGGTTATCTGGAGTGGGCATGAGTTAGTGGAGCGTGTAGCTTGCTATACTAGTCTAGTATGTTCTATTTGCATGGTTGGGACAACAGCCTTTGATCTTCACTTTTTCATTTTTATACAAACTTCTGTTCGGTTTTTCTATTTCCTGTCCCACCACCACCAACTGAATTGACGTTCCATTTGTTTCCATTTCCAGTGTCGGTCATATTTAGGCCGGACCCAGTGGTGGGATCCAGTGACTAGACAAGTAACCATCGTAACCGGGAACAACACATCCATCACAATGGCGTGAGTCAGTCTTGTGAAACATAATCTCATTTAATGATACAATATGTCCACTCCAAAGACTCAACTGAACACTGTTAAATAGTACTGCATCCCCTAGGTCAACCTAGATCCCATTTTTAATAAATTTTGGGCAATCCTAATCTTGCAAGTCGGTTTTCGAGGTTAGTTTCGGGGATTCCTAACATGGTATCAGACCCAGGCCCTCTCAACGTTGTCCGTGGTTTTCGTACCACTCAGTATTCCCGCCAGTGTGCGTCCATGGTTTCCGTTCTTAGAAACCCATGGGCCTAACTACCCTCGAAAACCGGCTTGTAAGGGTAGGGTTGCCTAAGGCTTATAAGCTTTACATTATGGAGGATCTGCGATGTGGGACTATTTCTAACACCCCCCTCAAACTCGAGAGCCTAAGGATTATAAGCTTTACATTATGGAGGATCTGGGCGATGTGGGACTATTTATAACACCACCCTCAAACTCGAGAGGTTCGAGTTTGAATACACCCTGGACCTGAAGCATGGCAGGCGGATTGTAGCACACGGATTGCGGCCCGCCAACTGTGGCTGCACGCGGATTGTGGCCTACGGATTGTTGCCCATGCCGAAACACTGAAACAACACGGAGTCCACACACCACCCGAGTCTGGCTCTGATACCATCTTAGAAACCCATGGGCCTAACTACCCTCGAAAACCGGCTTGCAAGGGTAGGGTTGCCTAAGGATTATAAGCTTTACATTATGGAGGATCTGGACGATGTGGGACTATTTCTAACATCCGTAACCACTCAAGTGTCCCCGTCAGTGTGCGTCCGTGACTTCCGTGCCACTCCTTCAGTGTAGCCCTAGTCGTTGAGGGGGTGTTAAATAGTACCACATCGCCTAGAACAACCTAGATCCCATGCTTAATAAACCTTGGACAATCTTAACCTTGCAAGCCGGTTTTCGAGGTTAATTAGGCGGGGGATTTCTAACAAACACTGTTAAGTTTGAATGAAATGGGTTGAAGGTCGATTACTCAAAGTTCCATAAAATAACATGTAGTTCTCGCGCGTCCTTTCTTGGTCTTTGTCTTGGGAGAATGCCGACTTCGTCTATGAAAAATATGAGGTGCCCATAAGAAATCTGTCTTTTTATTATGTGGTGTTATATGAAAAATGAAAGAAATTTATAACAATTCGGAGAAGCAACATAATTGGACGACAGATCCAATAGCGTTGTTCAAACTCTAAAAAGCTGCTTTTCAATTAGATTACATCATGAACCTCTCTCCTCTCTCTCCTCTCGCTCTTTCTTCTTCAACAACAACGCCATCAATAACAACCCTTCTCTACTCAAATCTAGTCCATTTTAAACTGGATTTGAGCAGATTTCTTCACCATTTCTTGTTTTCTAGATTAGTTAGTAGTTATAGCTTAATTTTTATTATGTTTTCTTCTTATCTACACCATTATGGTGGTTTTATCTACTCTTTTGAGATTTATATTCGCTTTATTGACGGTTCTTGGTCATTGAGTTGGGTTTCAAGATCGATAGTGATGCTCTCCAACGACGAAATCTTCATCTTCATCTTCATCGGTGATTTCTTTGACGATGGAAGCTCCATCACTAGTTTCAAGAGATTTGAGCAAATCATTCCTATTTTGGGAGCATATCTTTTTAAAGAAGAAAAACAAACTAAATGGTTGGATTCTAATTCCGTGAAAAATCATTCTTCCTCCGATTTAATCGGATCTTATACATACTTGTATTTGTCTTACTCCGGTAATCCTTCTCTTTCTCTTGTCGGATTTCTCGGTATTGTGCTTGTACGGTATGTTATTGTTACTTTATATTCTCTTATTGTCGATCTTAAACTCATTGTAACCTTGAATTTCCATTAATGAAAAGGTTCCTTGTTTATCAAAAAAATAAATAAATAAAAACTCTGAGCTGATCGATGATTAGCTAGAGGATTTGTTATCTATTTGCAGTGAGCATCTTCTTAAGGTGCCAGGTATATGTGGTTTCCATCATCTCAATTATAGCAGACAAAATTAGACGTGTAAAACTGTAAATAACAAAGTTTACATTCAAAAAAACTCCCGTCAGCATAGACCACGGTGAGGAAAGTACAGGCTCTTACATGGATACTCTGTATAGGGGAGAAAGAGCACGAAACCATTTACTGAGCATTAAGCTAAATTACTCACAGTAACGAACTAGGAGAAAGAACATATGACACCAACATACAAAATTTTCATACATACTAAATGCACCTGCAACTAAGATTTACTTTTTATCAAAAGAACCACCATCGCCGTTGCTTGGTCCTTTTCTGCAGAGAATGTAAAAGAGAACAAAAACCATTATAAAAGCATACACATGCATTTCAAAGTTTTCACGGAGAAGAAATTTGATGGATTTTTATTTTTCAGCAGGTACTCAAAATAAAGCATCCGGCAAATAGTGCAGTAATTTGAAGAACATAAAGTAAATTCACATGAAAGTCAAAACATACTTGGGTATAAGACAATGTGAGGTAATCCTATATATGATTACGAGTTTACTACTACAGGTCAGAAACGCTTTCCTACTTCCTCCATCAATATCGGCAATAATTGCATTTGCTCTACATATCTTCCTTGCAATTTCAATCCAACCACTATTGGTCTTTCACTTTATCTTTTTGGAACCAAAAGTTTTGCAGCAATTCCAAGTTCCATTCACATCAATTTTTTGTCTTCCACTTGTCATTTTTTACCCCTTACACTCATCTGATGGACACAAGAATACCAACCACAAGCAAAATATAGTAATGGCTTTCATATGAAGATGACAACAGGGCTTTTATCGGGGTGATATTGACGATAAAACAAAGGTAGGATCAGAGAAAGATGATAAATGCTTAAGAGAGCATGAGTGACTAATTGCGAGGCTCTCCAACTGAGGCAGTAAATGGCCCCGCAAGAAAGCAGAGGTATCATTCTATCATCTTCTACTACCAAGGAATGAAGAACAGCTTCTCTTTTTTACAGAATGAAGGTTTAGGATGTGTTTGAAACAAAAGCCAATACGATTACTTGGATAAGTTCTAAGCTCCCAATAAGACCGGTTTTTTATGGAGAAGTTGAGATTATTTTTATTAAAGGAGTACAGAGTTTTTACCAGTTCACTCACCAAATAGAAAGCTACTTTAGCCTCCTCCAACATAGCACGGACGAAAAAGGCATAGCAAATAGACGACAGAATGAATCACATTAACAGAGATGAGAATAGAAGAGACAAACCTTTTGGTCTTGTGGTTGGGATTGTAAAACAATAGGACCAGGAAGGACGCCATTGTCAAAGCTTGAAAGATATGGGCGAACCTTCTCTTCCAATAGCTCATTCAACTGTAATGCAGAAAGGAGCACCATCAAATGCCATATAAACTCACGAGAATATCGAACCAATTTAGATGAATACACCATTATAAATACTTATCAAACTTTAGGAAATATATGTCTTTGATAGTATCACAACTGCTGCACAGCATCGAACCAGAATTTTTGCTGGTATGAAAAATCTAGGACCAACTCCTAAGAATACAAGCATTCCGAAACTCTTACATCCATGCTCTAGTAAATAAGCTTAGAGGAGACATTTTTCATCTTTGATCTAATAAGAAATTTTTGAAGTACCTTGTTTTGACGCCAATTTGTTTCCCACTGATTATCCAACATCTTGTCTGCCATTTCTCTTTGAGCGTTGAGAAGGACTGACATCTCATACATTTTCTTTGGATCTTTGAGCTCCTCCTCGCTCCATGAAGAGGTATTCAATGGAAGGTTCAACTCCTATAAAATCTCTCCAGTAAGTAAAACTATAAATAAATTTGTATTTTCAAGTACACCCATCAATTTTCCAATGCATCAATCACATAATGCTGGAGCTTTAATGGAAATGATCATTACTTATAAAATTCCTATAGTGCCTAGAAATGAGTTTCATTCTCAGTACTTGCCGTCAGAGTCAGTTGAACTCCAAAAAGCTAGACACTTAAACACCCATACTAGCCCAACAAAAGCAAGAAAAAAAACAAGGATCAAGAAGACTTACACCCCAATTTTGTGGTCGTGGGGGAGCTTGAAGTTTCATGACTTCTGATTCCAGTGCCTTCTTAGCTTTGTAATAAGGAATGTTCCTCACGATAATTGGATCATCCTTTGCACGGTCTGGATCTACGGATATAAGTCCCTGTGATGAAGATATCCTTTTAAACTCAGAACATTCACATAGATGATTCAAGTATTGAAGGACATTATTTCTCAGCTCACTTCTTGTAAATGCTCCCAGCCAGGTTCTCGCTTAGCTACCACATCCCGGAGCTGATCATAACGCATAGATTCCTACATCATAAAATCACGTCAAATTTAATTGTTGACGCAACTGAAGGAAAAAGAAAAAAATTTCACCTACAACAATATGCTATACAATAAACTTAAAAAGAAATTGGACTTGATGAAGAGAAGAAGAGAAGAGAAGACAAGGAATCTACTAAATCCTGCTAGCACTCAAGCTCCTATGAAATGCACCAACTACCTCATTTTCCGATTCAACAAGGTTTATTAAGTTATTAGTTTCACTTATTACCATAAACTCAATTTATCGAAAAGAAAAAGAATCAGCTGCTCAGTCATTCAATAATGAAAGAAATGGACTAATTATCTACATACTGAACACATGCAGCTCAGGCAAACACATACTCTACACTCTAAAAATTAAAAAGTCATGCGATCAGATCGCACTGTCATAATCAAGAACTGAAATCTTTATATAGTTGAGATGTTATGGATCAGTGTTAGACTCTTGACTCGAAGGTTTTTGAGAAGGCTGATTCACATTATCTACCAATTTAAGTATAAAATCGGATTTCCAACAATAAACTAAATAATAAAGCTGAAGAATAAAGATTGTACGAAAATGAAACTTTAGAGGAACACATGAAAGTTAAGAACGTATAGCCACGGACCTTATATTGCCACCAAATTTTCTGCTTGACCTCGTCATCATATTCGAAACCTCCCATTATCTGAGGCATCGTAATCAACCAAAACGCAGCAACACTAGGGTCTTTCATGCTGTGAAGAATGTTCTGAATAGCAAAAGAAAAAATAGGTAAGCTGGAAGATCTTAAATGCATGAACCTTGTTTCCTTTCGTAATTATAACCACTGATCGACAGGCTTAAGATATAATAGCAAAATTCTGGCAGCAAAACGAACAACAATGAAGTAACACCTCGGAAAGTCAAATTACATTTTTCACCGTGTGCGTCTCCACAACCTTCTCATGCCCTGTGAGGACGAGAAGAGGATTGTGAATACTGTGTGGTACTGCACTTTGTGTTGTTACTAAAGGGCCAGTGTTCCTTTGTTTCACTCAGAAAGTCGAGAAACATTTTTCACTGTGTGCTCTCCACAACCTTTTTATGCCCTGTGAGGACGAGAAGAGAATTGTGAATACTGTGTGGTACTACACTTTGTGTTGTTACTAAAGAGACATTGCTGCTCTGCTTCATGCTTATGTACAAGGAATACAAGTTCCTATCTTCTTTTTTTATTTCCCCATTTTTTTTTCTCAACCACCTCATGACTTCCAGCTTTCTTTTTCATGTCCACAAAGTGACGTCAAGCTCACAGCAGTCCCTTTATCCACATTTACCGAAGCATTTACTCTCCAGCATGACATAAAGTATACTCCGTAAAATTTTGTGCCAGAGTAACCTCGCAACAAAATGCCTGGAATAGAAGATGTGACACTAACCTCATAGGGGTAATCCATCTTTCTCATGACATTATATGCTTTCCACGGTGGCTCCATTATCTGAGACAAAATCAACAAAGAACAAAGCACATTATATCAGATGAATACAAGAAAACTGTTTCTACAAATGACCATTCCTAAGGATGTTTACGCAGTGCTCCAGATTTTTCATTTTTGGAGAAGTTACAACTGATATGATTCCAGTAGTAACAATATTAGCTTCATTATCAAATATTGCCAAACATTGCCAGACATGAAAAGTTACAGCCTAATTTATGGAACTGGTACTACTAGAGATAATGAAAAAGCCTGGTTATCTCCACTGTGAATCTGTGATAACTCTAAACACTAAAACTTCCATAGGAAGCATTCTACACCATTTGATTTCGTGAACCATGAGCATGATAAAGCAAATGGATCACTTACGTCCTATTTCATACTAATTTATTTCCTCTTTTGTAAACACAACGTTCCTTTATATTCCAGTCTCCAGCTGATATAAAGGAATTGCACATTGAATGGAAATTGCACAACAGGCTTAAATTAGTATTAGTATAGAAATTGCACATTGAATGGAAAATGTCTGATATGTAGTTGTGTGGATAACCGATGGTAACAAAGCAAGACGCGTTAAATCAATACCATCAGTGAGAAAGTTACAAAACACCTAGTTACAATTTTGGAAAGAGACTCACGTTATCTGCAGAGATCTTGACTTGCAACTTGTGCTTACATTCAGGGCAGCTCATGACACCCTACAATACCAAGAAAAAACATAAAAGATTAGAGAATAACATAATAACTTGAAGCAAAATGAAGTTACAAAAAAAAGATATTGGTGTTTATTTCCTCCAAATGTTTTATGCAGAATATATGTATAAACACAACAGGGAAAACTAAGTACTGGAAAGTATAATAACTAAACAGACATTTCTCCTGCACAAAGTAATCAAAAAGTAACAACACGAGTACAGATGATTTCCTAAGACTCAGATTTATAAACCTCTGTGGTTCCAAAAACCGTTACATCATAGTTACAATGCATCAGAATTCAGACACACTTGAGAGTTATGAGTTAACACATGTCCAGATGTCCTTATCAATTTATAAGCGTACATTCACACAGAACTTCGAAAGGGAGTATAGGACTATATAAAACAGGAGAAAACAACCAAAACAGAGAGGTGTACACAAAAACATGGAGAAATTTGTAACTTGGGCTCTCAAAAAATTAAAATCGTAACCAAATAAATCTTACCGATCCAGTGCATGTTGGGCAATCCTTACAGGGTAAAGGCAAATGCAGATCAATAGAAGAAGGAAAGTGCACCAACTCTGCTCGGTTATCAGCTATAGCATCTGAAATACACTCGGCTGTTGCCTTCTCGCCACTGGAAGAAATGTTAAAAAACCAATGAAATAAGAGTTGTAATCCAGGAGGATCTTGCACACCAACCCAATCAAACCCCTTAAAGACGGCGATAAATTTAATATAGAAGTGTGATAATCATCATAGAATACCAGTAAGGTGTGACTTATTTAATAAATCAAAAAACGAAGGGAGAATCAAATATTTGAATCACTAAATAAACACCAAATATACAAAGAAGAGAGGCACCTTCTCAATGTATAGTTCTTCACTTGATAGTGCACCTTCCCTGTACCTTTGCACATGGTACATCGCAATGCCTGCCATCCATTGCAAGTGCGACAATCCCTGTAGCCCACAAAAGCAATCAGCTAAATTAAATTAACATTGTGAAAACCAGAAGAAATTTCAATTTCATTTGGAATTCAGAATTACCACGCAACAAAAAACAGTCAACTGACAAAACCTGCTGTTCCTCATAATAATAATCCACTAGGTGACAGTGCCCTAGCAGTACTTCGAAAAAGTAATAAAAACACAGCAAATTAAGCATACCTTTGACATATAACCTTCTTTCCGAGCTCCAAAGCAACGTCATAAGTACCTAGGGTAGCAACAACCTGCAGGTACCCATGAATGCCTATAAATGTATGCTAAAATCACCAAAGGCAGCAAGAGTTGCAAAAGATCCTTTAGTTGAGAGAATCTAGTGGACATTTTGATAGTTACTGCTCATCACGATAGTTCATAAATCATACAAATTGACTCCTCTAAGTACAAAACTGACCTCATCTTAACCCAACCAAGGACAGCTCACAGAACAACAACATCACACATTTGAATGTCAATTTACAAGGACTCCATTTTGATACGAACTTAGGGTTAATGCAGTCCAACTGAGCTCAACAAATGCAAAATAATGGTGGTTGCCTAGCATTACATGACCATTCTGACAATGGGTTCATTCGTTTCTCTTCTTTGTATAAAGATGATGATTCTTTTACCTATTTGTTTACACTTTAACAATTTAAACTATCAAGAAATATCTTATTCATTTATCCCTTACAATGAGCAAATTAGACAATACCTCAAAAAATCAAACCCTTCAAATACCTATAAATTAACACAAACTTTTTCAAATTCCAAGTTAATCTTGAGAAACACAATGTCCAAGTTTTATAGCTGCTGAGATAAATAGAGATAAAGAGGAAGAACTTACGAAGATAGCAGAGAAGGAAAGATCGGAGATGAGTTTAGGAATACCAAAACCACGATGAGCAGAACCAGAAATGTCATAAGCAAGTGTGAAAGGTGAAAGAACAACTCGTAATGGGAATTCAAATATGTCAATCATTTGTTGCCCATAACGACCAGTGAAGTTTTTGTAGTTAGCATCACAGAATTGCTGCACTGCTTTCACAAGACGGTCTGGACCTTTCGACATTGAGAACTAGAGAGAGAGAAAGGATTACTCTCTGCTCGAGAGATAAGGAGTCGGGGGAGACTCGGAACCGGTAACGAGTTATTAATTCGTTTTCACTCCTCAATCCTCATCGTCTCATCTCTCATGTCATGACCGGGTGAGAGATTCTAGAGAGGGTACCTGGGGGATACAATACAATAACCCAGTATTGTTTATCCTTACACCCCATTTACACTTCGAGGGATACAGTAGCCAGTATTGTTTACTACACTTGAATAAAGAATATCCAAGCCAACACCCTGCGTTCAGGCTCAATCTAATGAAGGAGGGTCCATTTTTGTGCACAGAATAGAGTGAACGCGCTTAAAAGTGAGGTTACTTTGTATGATGTAGATGAGTCGGGGCTGCCAATGGGTACCTGAAACCGAACCAGATCAAGATGAGTCGGGTCCGATTCCGGCTCCTAAAATTGGACCCATCAGCATTATCGTTACTTGACGAGTAGAATCGTTAGGACCCGAAAGCATGGGTGTTATCATCGGATTTTTTTTTACTCGGTCAATTAAAATTAAGTAAAAAAACAGAAACCGTACATGGGCTAGACCATGCTAAAAGCTAGCCGAAAGGCCATCTTATAATCTAGCCTATTTGAAACAATAATAAACTTCTCCAGACCATTCTACAGACAGAATAAAACCTGGCCTACCCTCATAAACTCAAAAATATCCTCGGCCATCAAACATGCTTGCTTGGAAAATGCATCAACTATGAATATAGCGAATATTGTTGTAAAAGTTCTTCGCCAGCCTCCACTTCTAAACTAGTTGCCATGGAAACTCGTCCTTTTGAAAAGCTTGAATGCAACTCATCGAATCTGATTGAATACAAATATTTTTCATGTTCCACCTCTTGTCTAGCATCACACCATAAATAATAGCACACACTTTCGCATAATAATTAGTCTGTTAGCCAAGGCCAACACAAAGAACGCCAAGTACTGCTGCATTGGCATCACGAAAGGTAACACCAGCACCGGCCTGACCTGGATTTCCAAGTGAAGCACCATCACAACAAATCATGATTTCATCTTGGTTAGGAGGAGACCAACTAACCTCAATGGAGTGGAAATTTTGCAAGATTTATGTTGCACCTCATGGCCCTTCTTTCTAATTGAGTTATCACGTATTACCTGATAAACCCTGCCTTTAAAACCAAGTCATTGGACCGCCATGTCTTCAAAGTAAGCTTTATTGCGCAGCTTCCATAATTCCATGATAATTGCGAGATTAGCAACCAGCCACAGATCTTTTATCATCCTGTTGCGCCCCTTAGCATCCTTGTAAGAGGCCACCAGATCTTCGTTTGGCTACAGATTAAAAATGCCAGCAGCCCAAGCCCAAATCCTCTTGGCAACTCTGTAATGCCAAGTAATGTGGCTAATAGTCTCGCAGCTCTTTCTTCATAAACGACACATCGTAGGCATGCTCCTACCAGTCTTCTTAATAATATTATCTTCACTTGCGCAACATTGTTTTGTCCAAATCTTCCAATATTGTACACTCAAAGTAGGGTGCACAACCAGCCGTGTAAAGAGAGCAACACTTGGTTGAACTTCAAAAGGCGTTCTAATAGCGGCCTTCGCAGAGTTAACTGAAAAAACGCCTTTAGGATACAAATCCCAAATTTTATAATCTTCTCCACCAGCAATGAGAGGTAAATTATCAACATCAATATTGCAAATCTCTCGTTCGTTGAGGAACACCACACGTACCATCAATAATTATATCACTCACTTTGGACTTAAAATCCTTAGGGCCCTTAGAAGTGATTTTAAGCCTCTTTGCTATCGAAAAATCACCACACCAATTATCAAAAAATAAGGAAGTATTCGCACCATCACCAATAATTGAACGTGTATGCCGTTGCACAAAACCATAAACCCTTCTGATTCCAGGAAAAACCGTGGAACCCAATTTATAATCAATCAAATTGCCATTTATTTTGAAGTACTTGCTCTCAAAAATCTAGCCCAAATCTTGCCAGAGTCACGGATAGTAACCCACAACTTCATAAGCATGGCCTTGTTAACCTCCGCCAATCTTTTAATTCCTAGGCTACCTTCACGCCTTGAACAACACAGGCTATCATAAAGAACCGTAAAATACTTATGTTTCTCAGCATCGCCAGACCATAGGAAATTCCTAATGGCCCTCTCAACCTACTCAATAATCTTCCTTGGCCACTTATAAACAACCATAGAGTGAACAACATAACTAGAAATCACCGCCCGAATTAAAACAAGTCTAGCCTAAAAAGAAAGAAGTTTTCCCTTCAAGCCAGCCAACTTATCCATAATCTTCTCCAGTACTTGTCGAACATGAATGTGACGACAATTCCTGGCTTCAACTGAATTCCCAAATACCTATCCGGAAATAAAGCTCTTCCCATGCCCAAATAATTAGAAATAGCAATAGCCCGAAAGACAATGCCACCTACATAATAAAATTTGTTTTTGGTACGGTTTACACTTTGGCCAGAGGCCCTTTGATACATGCCGAGCATGCTCATTAAGTTTTGCAAGCTATGTAAATTTTCTTTACAGAAAATGAGAATATCATCCGCAAAGAGAAGATGTGTAATTACTAACCATAGTATGCATGCTTCGTCTTGCAAACAATTTAGAGAGATTACGACTCAAAATATCTTCAATAAGCACAAAAATCAAAGGGGAAAGAGGATCACCTTGTCGCAAACCTCTGGTGATACTAAAGAAATCTTCAGGGCTACCATTAATCATAACAGAAATCCGAGCCGAGTGAAGAATGTTAAGAATCCATGAACACCAATTATCGGAAAAAACCATATGACGAAATACCTCAGCTATAAACTCCCAACTAACTGTATCAAAAGCCTGGGCAATATCCAATTTAAGGCCAACATTATCATGTTTCCTTGACACATTAATCTCATTGATTAACTCAGAAGCCAAGGCAATATTCTCGTGAATGTTCCTTCCATTCATAAACACCACTTGCTCTTTAGAAATCAACTTATTCAGCACCGTACTGTCATATACCTGATGTACAATGACAAGGTTGGGGTTGATAAATTGAGGATAAACCTCTCTTAATCCCGGAGGATCAAGCCTGAAGAACAAATGTTCTATTTGGATTAATAATTTGCTTAGGTTTCCATTACAGACCACTAGCCTTATATAGCTAGGTTAAGAGTAAAGACAACTACTATTTAGTAACCTTACGAATGATAAAAGGAACAACAGTAAGCTAAGTACTAACAACCAACTCGAATATGATAAGGGCACTCCACTACAACACCGGGTACATGACATTCCACCCTCCTTGAAAACATCCTTGTCCTCAAGGATGGGAGTGAAATTAAACAGCTGGAGAGTTGGAGAGTTATCACTCTTAGCACATTCAGGTCCCTTCCATTGGTTAACAGCATATTGTTGTTTGCTCTAACATGCACCAGAAGCCCAATAGCCACAACACCAATGAATATCCTTGTGAGGCCCTTATACACTGCAATACCAAGCCCAGCAATCATCTGATCTCTTCCCTGTGACCTGCAATGCTCATACGTTGTCGCAACTTTTACCTCGTATATGACCAGTGGACTAGACTTCCTTGAGCTTGCCATTTTCCCACGGAAAACAAGTCCAATATCTTCATAATTCGCTGCCACTAGAATTTGAGGATGAACAAAACTCTTGGAAGTAAGCTGTAGACTAACCTTTTCAGTCTGCTCATGAAAAGCAGGATTGGGTATAACAAAAGTGACAGCAAGATTTTCGGTAAGAAATGAACTTGGTGCAGTGGGACAATCTACATCTGCAACTCCTTCTGTAACTACCAAGAGCAGTACATAAGCTAAGGGAGCACCACTAGTTAAAAACAATTGCCACTTCACAAGGATCAGCAACTTTAAGTCAATTGAAGAGTGAGCACATAAAAGATCTTTATATCTCCATCCTTGCTTCTTCAAATTCAACACACTACGAGTATCAGTCCGAACAAGCAGGTCTAGTCCCATCACTGGAAACTCTGCCCAACCTGAACAACATCCCATGCCACTCACTGTGTAGATAGATTCTTCAAGTAGCTCAGTAAAAACCCAAGTGAAAACAACACCACTTGTTATACACCACAAACCAAATGGAACCAATCGGAATTTCCACCTCAAGTAGCTTACCCACAGCAGCATTTTACGAATCTGAAATACCTCAACTAAAATCTGAGTTCCCAGGATAATGCCCATTAGCATCCTACAACTACTGTAGACATTAGGTGTATGTAATATAAAATGCACAGATAACTCCATTCGTAAAATGCTGAAATCACTGCTAAATAATGAAAGAAGCAGCAAAAGAGAATGAGAATGAAACACTATAAAATTACTAGCCGAGTCCAATAATTTAATCACTTGAATGGACAACTTAATTTGTCGCAAGGCATCTTTTGGAATTAGGTGATAAAAACAAGCACACTTGTCCTGCAATTTCCACGCGACAACCTCCAACTTGCTAGCTAGCATTTCTAGTTCCTTGTCACGTTCCACTACTATTACCGTCAAAAGGCTCAAAATTCTATTTCTCTCTGATAGTTGAACAAATAACAGTAGTACTCGATTTAACCAACACCAAAGAAGCACAAAGCAATGAAGCTAATTCAAACCCATGCTCACTAATAAGCTTATGAACAAATTTTCCAATATAGTATGTCACTGAAATTGAACTATCGAACCCCTTTCCGCGATCAAATAAGGAGCAAGTATAAACAAAGTAAAGATAGAAGTAAACACCACCATTAAAAATCGTACAAGCAAGAACGTTTGAGCCAGACTTAGTTAGACCAGAACCAAATCCATCGTCATCCACAGAATAAGAAAGTTCCTGAATTAGTTTTAATCCCTTCCAACGATCAAATACTAGAGCAGCATAATAGAAACAACGGCTAAACGACATCCTAGTATGCAGTGTGTTGGTGAGAAAAAAAAATTGTGCTCAAAACACACATATCCATTGGAAGCATTTTAACAGACACCCTACCTTGTTGAACTTGTAAGACAAGGGAATCTCTGACACTGCCTAAATTCCCAGATAAACTCGCAGTCATTTTAACAAGCACCTTCCCGTCAACATGAAGTTTAGCATCATAAACACATAAAAGGATTATCCCATCTAGAAACCCAAAATCTGATGTAAACCCAAGGCTAAAATTCAAATTCCCAAAACAATTTGGTGGTATAGCTGTATACTTACCGCGATCAAATGTGCTTCGAGAATCATCAAGACCAATATGAAGACAATCCGGACAGTTTAATTTGTTGTGAAGAACGGCGAACTCCTTCGAGTTTTCAGAATTGGTACTGTCGATATGATTCACTTCAGCAAAGAAAATTTCAGGAATGGACTCGAATTCGAAAGAATCATCGTCTTCTTCAAAGAAATAAGAAGGAATCAGCTCTAATTCTGAAGATTCATCACTAGTGAGAACTGCAGAAGAAAAACCTAAATGAACAGAAGTTGGAATTGATTTTGCTTCTTCAGATGCAACAACACAGAGATCGTGAGAATCAGAAGGTTGAGCAACGAATCCACTACTGACGTCGCCAATTCCATTTGATTTAGTAGAAACTCCTTCATCAGATGACGAGCCGCCACCGAATTTCTCAAGGTGAGTAGACAAAATTTGAGAAAAAATTTCCAGCTGCTTCTGAAAATAAAATTCCATCCGCTCCTGGAAATACTCCTTTGTCAAAATTTTATCAAGTTTCTTTTTTATTTCTACCAGCTTCAACTCATTTTGATTTGCAATTTCAGAGATCTGTTGAAGTTGTGCAGCTTCACTAAACTCTGCCATCAAATCCCTCACACATCGACACGGCTCTAGATACCAATTGTCATGTACCTGATGTACAATGACAAGGTTGGGGTTGATAAATTGAGGATAAACCTCTCTTAATCCCAGAGGATCAAGCCTGAAGAACAAATGTTCTATTTGGATTAATAATTTGCTTAGGTTTCCATTACAGACCACTAGCCTTATATAGCTAGGTTAAGAGTAAAGACAACTATTATTTAGTAACCTTACAAATGATAAAAGGAACAACAGTAAGCTAAGTACTAACAACCAACTCGAATATGATAAGGGCACTCCACTACAACACCGGGTGCATGACACGTACCATGTCTGGTAGCCAAAATCTTGGTAATGATTTTGAAGAAGAAATTACTCAAATCAATAGGCTTATAGTCCTTTATAGCATCAGATTTATTATTTTTTGGAATGAGCACAATAAAACTGGAATTTATGCCATTAGGAATTTTCCGCATCGCCCAACAATTTGTAATGGCACTAAAAAAATCACCAGCAATAATATTCCAACATTGTCTATAAAAAGAACTTGAGAAGTTGTCCGGGACATGCGCAGAATCAGCTCCCAAGTCAAAAACCTGCTTCTTTTATATCCTCCAAAGTTGGCATAGCATCCATAAAAGCACTCTTTATGGCCGTGATTCTCTGATGGTCAATTTCGAACAACTTTGGATCAATAATAACATCACCACCATTGAATTTGTCTTTGTAATGATTGACAATGTAGTCTTTTATTTCATCATGCAAAAACAAAATAGTATTAGTAGAAATCTTTAATTCCAAGATTTTGTTTTGGCTCATCCTCATACGAATGCTAATTTGAAAAAACCGAGTGTTTTGATCACCATTTTCCAACCAAGTTACTCTCGTTTTCATCTTAAGCATAACTGCCAATTCCGTTCTCACATCATCAACAACTTTTTTAGCATCCGCCACCTTGAAATTCATCCGCCGGATCATAATCAAGAAGATCATTTTCTGCTTCAGGTTTTAATTCAGCTTGCTTCAACCGAAACTACACATCACCAAAGACAGTTCTATTCCAAACCTTCAACGCCTCCTTCAACCTTTTTAATTTGCCAGCAAAAATAGAAGGAGGGGCGTCATCAAGCCTTATTTTTCTGTTCTCTTCCACCGAATTCATAAAACTTGGGTGGCTAAGCCACATCTTCTGAATTCTAAAAGGCGCTCTAACCGACCTTGGATTTTCAAAAGCAAACCCAAAAAGCGGAGAATGATCTGAAGCAATCCTAGGCAACGCCTTGCACCTAAAATTCTTATATTTGTATAACCAAGCATCATTCACAACAACTCTATCATGCTTAGAAACAATTCTTCGAGTACCACTTCTACAATTAGACCAAGTATATTTTTTGCCAATAGCATCGGCCTCAACCAGTCCATTGTCTGAAATCCAACTTCGAAATTCATTCATATAAATACTTAAAGTAGGCCTTCCTCCTTTTTTTCTCCTCCAAACGCAAAACACAACTGAAATCACCAAGCACCAACCAAGGAATAGATATAAAACCCAGTCCCAACTGTTGCCAAAGTAATTTCCTAGCAACTGGATCAAAAGAAGCATGGATATCCGTAATATAATCACCATCAAAATCCAAAGAAATTGCTTGTTTAGAACAAGATAAAATACTTGGCCTAGTTAAAGTATTTTTCCACAAGACCCATGTATTACCTTTTTCATCACCAGCCTCATTAGTAATAACATCTTCACAAAAATCATCCAATGTAAGAGACCTAACAAAACGTGTAGTGTAAAAAACCTTAGGCTCAGCAATACAAATAATGTCAGGTTTGTGCAAATGATAAAGCTCACTCAACTTGGCCTTTGCACCATCCTTAGCCAAGCCCTGAGCATTCCAGTAAAAGACACGCATTAAATAACCTTCTCTCTAGTAGGGCTTGCCGAACCCTGTCATGTTTTACTTCTTCCTCTTGTTTCCACTTGCCCAGTAACCTCCGCAGGTTTACCAGTATTATTCTTCTTCTTTTTTGGAACCGTTGGCTTTGAAGTGCCAGCCTTCTTAGCCAATTCCTCCATCTTCTTCTTTTCAGCTTGCTCATTCTTTTCACGAATTTCCTGATCCTTCATAGCACTCCAATACATCATCTTTGCTTCATCCTCAACTGAACTAGAAGTTGTGTTTACTGATTTCCATGTGTCCGGTGACTTTTCAGCAAAAACCTCTTCCACATCCTCATCAATCTCCTCAGTCCCGGTTTCAAACCTGTTAGAAGTCGCGATGTCATCCGAGGTTCTGGCCGGAGAAGTTCTTCGTGATATTCTAGTTAGAGAACTAAAACCATCTTCCCTCGTAGGCTTCAAAACATAATTAGTTGGCAATGAGCTTGTAGCTGCAGTTTCAGCATGATTCTCACTGGACGGACTCGAAAGAATCTCGGGCACTTTATCCCTTTCCATGGAGATTCTCCTCAAGTTCTGTAACTTTGCCAAAGCCGCATCTTGTTCAATTTTTGATAATTCAACAGATTTATCTAAATCTCTAGCTCTTATTTTTTAATTCTTCATACTCATTAAAGGCATCCATCTCTTCACTTTCCAAAACTTCATTAGATACGGATTGGGAAGCATCATCGTTGCACTGAATCGGGTTCGTCTGGGTCGCGCCATCATTGCGCAAAGACTGTGCCGGACCTGTAGCACCATCATTGTGCGTCACATTCAGGGAAGATGTTGCACCATCGTTGGGAAGATCTGGTGCAGCACCATCATTGCGCGGTTCCAGTGGCACATACATCATTGCGTTGTTCAGGTGCCGCACCACCATTACGCGATACATCGTTTTCACCACCAACTACACTGCTAGCAGGGCTATCAAGGTATTTGTGAGTGCTAGCAAAAATCTGTGTAATTGGCGGAGGATCTTTGGAAGGCTCATTTACGGGCTTCTCCGTTGGAATTTCCGGTTGATTTTTTTTAGGAGGATCTTTATTCTTAGGAAACTTAGTTTTGCACCAGAATTTTTTGAGCTCATGCATCTCAGCTTGAAGCTCCTTTTTGATCTCCGGATCTATTTCAATTTCAGCTTTCTCCTCCAATTCTTTATACTTCATAGTTCTGCATTCACTTTTGTTATGGCCAATAGATTTGCAATATTTACAAAAACTAGGCTAATTTATAATCTCATAGTCTTGATAAATACCTTCAGACAATCTTGCCCAGAGGCTTTGAGAAATCAATATCAATTAAGACGGCAGCTATTCATATCTTAATGTCCTCAGATCAACAGGCTTGTCGAGACCTCTAGCCATCCTAAACAACGTCTCTTCATCCCAAAATTCCCATCGAAGATAGTTAAAACGTACTGAAACTGCAGCTCCTGTAACTTCGTCTGATTCAGGATCGAACATAGGTGTCCATGGTTGAATCTTCAACTGTTGGTGCTTAGATTTCCACTGTCCATCATAGCTAACCCTTTTTCGATCATCTTCATTGTCTAACTTGATAACAAAATAACCCTTAATCCATGGGATAAACTGAACCGAACCAGTGATCTTCCATTGATTCAATAAATCCCTTTTTGCATCTTCAAAAGTTAGGGTTTTGAAATCCAAACGCCCTACTAAGCTATACTTCCACACGACTTTCATCCTTGCATGAGTATCACGCGGAATCATGATAACAACATCACTTGTTGATGTTTGAACCGGAGGATGTGATAAAGTATCCGCATCAATTTTTGATAAAACGTGTATTCTTTTCTTTAGTATTGACGCATAAAAACGATTACCTTCCCTTTGTTGATCACCGACACCATTATTATTAGCTTCAATAGGTTTCCCAGTTACAGAAGAACTAGGGTCCCCTGTTTTTGGCTTGTAAACTAAACGTGGCTTAGATTTTGATCTTGAACGCCTCCAATTAGGATTAGCATAGCGAAAACGATCAGGATGTGATTGATCATCAATATCTGGTGGTTTTTGTTGATTCAGGGCCATTAATCAGCGCCAAATCAAGAAGAAAGTGAACGTGAAACAAAGAAAAAAGTTTTGAGAAGAAATCGGAGCTCTTTCCCATGAAACCCTAGCTTTTGCTTCTTTTTTTTTTTTTTTTGGGGGGGGGGGGGGGTGTATTACCATCGGGCATCCGTGCATATTGGGTATCCGGATATTTGTCAGTTTTTGTTAATTTTTCCTAAAATGCAAAGGTTTGTCTAGTTTTGCTTAGATTTATTTTTCATTTTCATATACAAGAGGAATTTAGCAAAAAATATAGTTGATTTTAGAAGACCCCGTAAATACCCACATCCGACGAGTATTTAGTGTTTTTAACGGGTCCAGTTCCGAGTCCATTAATTTAGGAACCGGATTCGAAACCGTTAGGACCACGAATCGAAAAAATAACCGGTCCCTGTTCCGAGTAGTATATTATTATGTTCTCGTAACTTCAAGATTTGAATTTAATAAGATAAAGTCTCGTATGATGTATACCATATTTTTTCAAGATCTGAATTCAACAAGAGCAAGTCTTGTAAGATCTTTATTTACGAGAGGAAACTCTCAAGATTGATTATAAGTATTTGAAATGACGAGGGTACCGAGTATACCATATTTTTTCGTATCAACTTGAAAAAGCGGGGGTATAACAACCACACCCAATAATTCGTTCAGCAATCTGTATGGACTAAGCCCCAGTATAATTCCGAGAGCACCAACTTAAAAGCGAGCTCTATCAAGAGATATATCAAAGAGATTTATCTCTATTTCTCAATGCAATCAACAAATCGAACAAATATAAATCCTTGAGCCTGATTGATATGAGAAATAACTTGGACGGTACCAAAGACCAATGCCCAAGTGTCAATCAAGTTATATCCAACAAACAAGGTCGGATTTATCAACTGATTGAACTCTGCACAACCTGTGATACTTAAATTATATAAACAAATATAATGCGGAAAAGAAATAATACAGACACCAGAAATTTTGTTAACGAGGAAACCGCAAATGCATAAAAACTCCGGGACCTAGTCCATCTTTGAACACCGCATTGTATTAAGCCGTTACAAACACTAGCCTACTACAAGTTAACTTCATACTGGAATATAGTTGAGCCCGAACCAAGTCTCACACCGATTAAGGTACAATCGCGTTCCTTACGCCTCTAGAACCACGCCGGATACGCGCACTTGATTCCCTTAGCTGATCTCACCCACAACTAAGAGTTGTTACGACCCAAAGTCGAAGACTTATAAACAAATTTGTCTCCCACAGATAAGTCTATTCTGATAGATAAATCTGTCTCCCATAGAAGTACCTATGGAGTTTTGTTCCGTCTTATGATAAATCAAGGTGAACAAGAACCAACTAATAATCCAGTCTTATACTCCCGAAGAGCAGCCTAGAAATATTAGTCACCTCACAATAACTAACTAGATGGTGGTAGAAGAAGTTACTGCGCAATCACAAAGTCTGAGACGAATAACTTTGTGACTACTTTTTATATCTTACCCATCGAAGATAAATCTCAAGCAAATCTTAGAGAAGATAGTATTCAATACGATATAACAAGTAAGATCAGAATACGCACCTACAGAGAAAATAGTTGGATCTGGATTCACGAATCGCAAATGAAGTCTTCAAGTCGTTAACCTAACAGGATTTTGGAAAAACCTAGGTTACATGAGAATCGACTCTAGTACGCAACTAGGACACAGGAAAGTGCCGGGATTCGGTTTTTCAGTTGTTAGAGTTCTCTCTTATATGGTCTTTCAAATCAGGGTTGCTTACAATCAAAGCTAAGATAGCTTAGTAACAAAGCATTCAATATTCACCGTTAAGTGAAATCTTAATTTAAGATTCAAGCTAAGTCTTCTTAGAAATAAAACAATTAATCTCCACCATTAGGTGGTCTTATCTTGTTACACACAAATGAAATATACCTTCATTTAGATATGGGTAAAGGTACCTAAACGTGTAAATTGAGTTGGCTCAATAACAGTTAACCGAAGTTAGCCATATGAACACTTTTGTCTTAACCATATTCATCTAACACTTGTAGATCAAATATAATGATCAATCAAACATGAAAGATAATCAAATGAATCTAATTGTGTTTTACATAGAGTTGTTCAATTGTTCACTATTTCATAGAAATATATATGAACAAATTGAAACAAAATCGGATTGATTCTTAATCGTACAAAGTGCTTATACAAGAATCAAGTCATGAACATTAAGCCACGGTTTGCAAAGATTGCATTCCTTAATTCATAAATGTTTTAGTTCATGAGTATGAGAATCATACTTAACCGATTTTAGAACTTCAACCAATGTGTTCGCAAACCAGGTACGTGAACAACAACTCCGGACTTTGGCATGTCCAGCCGTTCGTAAACCAGGTACGCAAACAACCGTCCCAGACCCAACTCAGGTGAAACCGTTCGCATACTAGGTACGCAAACAAGGTTCCCGGACCTGAATCATATCAATACAGTCCGTATAATAGGTATGCATACCGTGTTGTATCCAGACATGGTCAATTGTTCTAAACTCCCATTTCAATCATTAAAACATCCTTAGAAGACGACAATAACTGTCTCGCACAAACTATTAGCTTCAAGTAATTTTCAAGTGATTGAATTATCAATACGAAACTTTCCAAGTCGACATCAAATGATTGTCTCACACAAATCATGTAAGATGTTTCAAGGAAATTTCCACATGATCATCTTTTGACTTAATATTTAGTTTCCAACTAAACTTGTCAAGAATAATGATGAACATAGTTAAAGAAAAAAACTTCCAACACATATTTCGAGAAATAGATAAGCTAGATAAACTCAACTCGAAATATCAAATGTGTCTAATGTAACAATTTATATAGCTATACAACTTAGTCTCATTAGACGATAGAATAGAATAGACTTCTGAGTGATAGATAAGTTTTAGTCTCCACATACCTTTTGTTGATGAAGTTCCTCCAAGCTCTCCTCAGTAGATCTTCGTCTCCAATTGATGAACGCCGTGAAGTATAAAGCTCAATTACACATTCTATCCTAATCCGAGACATATCTATAAGTAGACCAGAAATCAAGACTATAGTTTTGATCAACTAAAGTTGACAAACAAGCTTGGGATAGCAACACTTGCGAGTTCGACCGAGAAATACTCTAACAATCTCCCTCTTTGTCAATTTTAGTGACAAAACTATCAATACATATGGATTACAAAATAAATAAACTTTGTAGCTTCTTATCCATCATGCTTGATTTCCTTGGCTCTTCAACATTCCTTGAATTCTTCGCTACTCCAAGTACTCCAGCGATTCTGAACGTGTTCAACTCATTATAATTGTTGTTGAAGATCCGTAGCCATAACAATAAGAAAACAGATGTTCCCAATCACTATTATACAATGTCATAGTATTGTTATACATCATTAAAGTCCAATTGTATCACAACTTTGACAATAACACTATAGTGATATGTATCACTCCCCCTTAGTCAATACTTCCACATCACATTGAAAACCACTCCCCCTTATATAGTGATCCGTAAGCCATATGCATGTAGTGTGAACTACCAAATAATTATCTCCCTTTTTGCCAATATAAATTGGCAAAGGTACAAAAACTACGGGATAATAATGAAATTCTCAAAGATATAATACATGACTACAAGAGAACATATCAACTTTGTTTCGATGATTTCACATAGTCGAAACTTAGTGTATGCATCAAGGAGTTTATCATTAGTACAAAACAAAGCTAGGCTAAGTTTGCCTGTGTTAGTGGTGGTCAGGATTTGTCCAGACAAAGATAAATCAAGGGTTGCGGTTCCTAATACCACCCCCTACAACTCGCACGCATGGCGTTAATTCCAATATTGTGAATGAAAAATGAATAATCAAGTCAAGATATAGATTTTCAAAAATTATAACGGAGAGGTTCGAACTCATGACCTATTCTGTCATAAGAGTGGCCTCTAACCAGCGTTCCACCTTGGTTGGAATTAATAGAAAAAATAAATCAATGGTGGTGGTTTGTTCAACTTAAATATCATAACTGATTTATTAATTAGTGTTTCACTAATTGCACATAATAAATAATCTATTCATTATAAAGTGTTCTTTATTTAGTGTTTCACTAATTGCTCATAATAAATGACTAATCATTTTTTTAATTATAAATGTTTCCTTAATTAATTATAATATTTATTTCTATTAATAAGTAATTTTGATAAATAATATTAATAGACATTTTTGGCGACAATGAGTAGTATAAGAGGTGGAGGTCGAAAGATTAGTGGTGGTTAAGGGCGGAGCCAAGCACAATTATATTTATTTTTGTTCTTTTATCGTAAAATGGGATACAAAGTCCATTTTTCACATGTATCCAACTTGCCAAGAATTTTTTCTCCCTCTTTCCTCAAAATCCTGTCTCCGCCCCTGATTTGTGGTGGAAGAAGTAGTGACGGTGAGTGCTGGTGAGTAGTGATGGATAATATTAATTATATGTTGTCGTTACAACATCGATAACATCGTAGTGTGGAAGATGTGGTTGGTTGATTTTTAACACTTTTGATAAATGAAGGTACCATATATTTCAGGGATGATATCATACAAGACAATATTTTCATGATCGTAGTTGGATCACCCAAATGGTACCCCTATTATCTTTGGTTCTGTATCGTATAAATCATGATTTTTTAATGTTAAAATAAAATTGATTGCAATACAAAAAAGAATATATACACGGAAAAAATAAATAATGAAACTAATCAATTGACGACATTTTTTTCAATCTAAACCTCATACATGGCATTTGTGATTGAAAATTCCAACAATCTACATGGAGTGGGCGGATGTGATGGTGGCAGTGGTGGAGTCAAAAATTGACATTGAGGAGGCCTACTTTTTTTTTTTTAAAGAAACATGTAAACTTTGGTGGACTAAATCATAAATATATATGGACAAAGTACCAGTGGCGGAACTGGACATTGGGTATGGGGATGGCTTGATCCATTTTGGGCTGGCTTAAGTGTAAAATTAACACACATAATATGATCCAACTCAAATTAGGCTGTAAAATAAATGGTTTTTTGGCTTGCTGGGGCTGGCTTAAGCTAGCCCTAGTCATCATGTAGTTCCGCCCTTGCAAAGTACTATTTATAAAACAAACTAAAAAATTTATGTAGTTATTAAAAATTTAAGGGGTTAGAGCCAGGTTAGTCAACCCTTGGCTCTGCCACTAGGTGGTGGTGGATAAAAAAAATGGATTCATATGGTTTTATGGTGGTGGCGGGTATTGGTGAACAAAAACATATTATGCTAATTTCGTACGCCAATATGTAACGTTATATTATAAAGTATAACACGTGGTTGATCATTCTGATGTTAAAATAAACTCGATAAAACACATGTCCATTTTAAAAAATTGGTGCAGTCAATTGCCATGTTATGTAATAACTAAACGAACGACACAAATCAAGATCAAAACATATGAAATTATTTATTATCGATTTGTCTATGTAAAGAGTGGTCAGGATTTGTCCTTGGCAAAGATTAATTTACCGCTGGGATTTGTTCAACTTAACCATTTTTAAATATTTTATTAATTAGTGTCTCATTGATTGTTCATAATGATTAATTAAATTTCTATTATAAATGTCCATTTAATAATCTAACATAAATACATTATTTTATTAATAAATAATTTTACTAAAAACTATATTAATTCTAACGGTGGCGGGTGTTTGTGAATGGTAAAGGCGGTAACATTACTATTGGTGGAAGAAATAGTGGCGGCGGATGGTTTTTATGGTGGTGGGTGTTGTTAATAGTAGTGGATAATAATAGTTTTTGCTTTTTAGTGAGTTTTATTGACCGAGTAAAAAAAACCTTCACAAAACATGCAACATTGTGTTGTGAAAGATGTAATTGGTTGTTTTTAGCACGATTAGTAAGGACAAAAACCAAATATTTCGAGGATGATACCGGAACGTATAAGACAATATGATCATGACTGTTGGATCACCGAAACGGTATCCGTATTATATAAAGGCAATTGGTGTACCCCCGTAAGAGAACTTTATCGCTCTCTCAAGTACTATTACATTCTTTTTCCTGAAAGACCATAATGTCGAGTTGTTTCGCGACAACTACCTACAAAGACAACAATGTACTTTCACTCAATTTCCGATATAAAACCTTATTGACTGGGAAAATGTATTTACATTCTAAAATATTTGTTTGAAAATTATGTTTGTTCATCAAAATCATCATAAAAAACTTCATCATAAAAAACTCTAAATCATAAATCTAAATTTTGCTTCCGATGTTTATAGAATATTTTTTATATTTTACATTCTCAAATCATGCGACCTCTTGATTACAAATCAACAATATCAAATTACGGATCAATATGTATAGGTTTCATTCACTGGGTTAGAAGGTATAGTAGATACAGATGGGTAGATCACACAAAGCAGATAATGACTGAGAATAGTTCAATAATTTGGTCAAGAAATAAGGTCACAAATTTAATATTAACTTTCTATAGGACTAACTAGATCGGATTCGATAGGAGCCGATTAAAATATGGATTAATAATAATTTCCACGTAAGACAATTGCAAAACATAGTTTGGCTAACTCTGCCTATGTAAAGAGTGGTCAAGATTTTTCCTTCCTCAATTGCTATGTTATGTGAGAAGAATGTGATATCTAAGATTGAGGTACAATTCAAATATATTAGATTCATACTATTTACAACTGGACGCCTTGAAAAAACTGACGTGTTGTTATTATTATTACAGTTAAGGGATACATTGACCACACTTGCGCAAATAGCTCACTTTGCAAATGATTGGTGTTGTATGTACTGTCAAATTAATTAAGGAAATAAATATAGTTTCCTTAGTTACAAAACATTTTCCATATTCTATTACAATTTTAAAACTCTTATCATCTAAAACACCACAAGAAACAATATTTTTGCAGATGTCCGGAACATGAAGAGCTTCATTCAAAGTGAGAGTCTTGCCAGAAGTGAGCTTGAGCCCAACTTTGCTTTTTCCTACCCGAAGCTGCAGATGAGTTGCCCATATAGAGTTTCTCGCCTTCCCCTACCTTATTATGAGAGGTGAACATATCTTTGTTTCCACAGACATGTTTGGTAGCACAAGAGTCTACCCACCAGTCTCTCACACTTGTTACCAAATTTACTTCAGACACCGTGCCAGAAAATTCATCTTTGTTGTTTTCAATCAAATTAACATTATTTTTCTTTTTAAGGTCCTTACGGTTTCTACAGTGAACCGCCATATGTCCAGGATCTCCGCAAGCATAGAAATCACCCTTAAGGCCAGAAGCATTGTCCGGAGTATTTTGGATATAGTAACTTAGACGCGATGCAAGACTTATGTTTTTTTTTAGTTTTTCCACAATCTATTTATTTAAGAAAAATGAACATTGAAAATACATAACATCAACAAAAATTGGTTAGATTGTGTTTGACAATAATGGCTACTGATGGTCTGAAACGGCAAAAGAAAGGAATTGTTGTAAAAGAATTGTTGGGATATACAACGGATTACTTAATACGAATGAAAGAGTTATAACTATTTCGATTCTGAAATCACATAAAGTTCATAGTAGAAGAAGACATCAAGTTTAAAGTTAGTAACAAACATAATATGGCTAACTAAAATGTTAAAAACAAACAGGATATATAAACTTAGAAAGCCGTGGGACTTTAAGAGGCCAATTTTGAAAACTACAATCTTAGAAAGCAACGATCCACAACACCATAACTTTTTTTTATAAATATTCAACGTAGAAGATGTCAACTTTTGGTAAAGGATCTATTGACAACCTATTAATTTGAAATAGGATCAGGGAGTATAATATGTGTTCAAGGTTCTTTATCAGATAATGTGTCGCCAGATTGTATTCCAAGTGAAGGTAGGAACATATAGAAGTGACAAAATGTCCAAGACTTTTGAAGTTACCGAAGCCTTCGTTAAGACGAACTGCTGGGAACAATACTTTGTTTAAGATTTAATGGCAGAGGTTCGCATATATACAATCCCTTCGAAAAGGTAATGGGTACACATTTTAAACATTGTCATCTAATGGATGTTGAAAAATTACAGGAAAATCATGTCACATTGGAGAGTTTGTATCATCCGTTCGATGCAAAAAAATAGTATTCTTTGCCTATTTGGAGGATCGACAACATCACCATGATAGATGAGTCAGCTGGAGCGAAATAGGAGCATGGGGAGACTTTTATGGACGATATTAATTTGTTGATTTCACTGAGATGAGCGCTGCTGACGACATATTTCCAAAAAATATTTAAACTTCCATGTTCATGTTGAGCATTATCTCATTATAAGCAATAAACCTAAATAAAAAAGTGTCTGGAAGTTAAGATTATATTTATTTCGTTTGAGCAAATCTCCGGCGGTAAAATATTAAAGGAAAAAACAAGAAAATAAGAGAGGAAAATCCCAACTATTTTTATGACAAACCCATAGTATTCGGGACACAAATTATACAATATATTAAAAATGAACCAACATAATAACGGCACGGGTTAAGGGCTAGTAAAGATACAAGATAACTCCTACAATATTTCACAGCCGCACTCCCATAAATTAAGATATGGAAATCAAGCACAAGTTCAATTAAGAACTCTCCCCCATAATATGTCATTCCCGAAAGAACAACAAGAGCGACCTTACTTTTACGAGAAAATAAGGATTTCTTTGGATACTTTGATACCTAACAGAAACAAAATACAACTACTAGAAACAAATGTGGAATTGAAACAACATTATACTGGAACTTCAAGCTTTTATCACCCAAAAGATATAGATAAACCCAGAGGAAATTAAAAAGCTAGAAATCTAATGAACCAAAACAACGCTAATAGACTACCGTAAGTGTTGAAATGTTGCAGTATCTAGAGGTTTGGTGAGAATACCATCCAATTTTTGTTCGGAAAAATTCCATGTTAATGATACCATTTTCATAGTGATCTCTAATAAATTGATACCTGATGTCGATGTGCTTAGTTCTTGAGTGCTCAACAGGATTATCAGTGATGCGAATCACATGTGATTTATCACAAAAGATCTTCATTATGCAGTGTCAATCCCATAATTAACAAGCATTTGTTTCATCCATAAAAGTTGAGTACAATAAGAACCTGCAACAATATATTCTGCTTCGAATGTTGAAAGGGATTGTGAGTTTTGTTTCTTTCTATGCCATGCCACAAGATTCAACCCTACATAGAAGAATCCCCCGGATGTACTCTTTATGTCTTCCACACATCCTGCCAAATCAACATCTGAATAAGCAGTAAGATCAGTGTTAGTATCAAAAGTATAAAATAGACCGTAACTGATAGTGTGTTGAATGTATCGCATGATCCTTTTTGCAGCAGCAAGATGAGATTCCTTTGGGTTAGCCTGAAACCTAGCACAACAACCAACATTAAAAGAAATATCAGGTCTCGTAGATGTAAGATACAAAAGACTTCCAATGATTGGTCGATAAAGTTTCTGATCCACATTGAAACATTTCTCATCTCTATGCAGTTTTCCAGTAGTGGGCATAGGAGTAAGTTTTGGAGTTGACTTCTCAAGACCGAACCTTTTTACAAGATCCCTAGCATATTTTTCTTGAGATAAGTAAATTTCATCCTTATGTTGTTGAATTTGTAATCCTAAAAAGAATTTTAATTCACCAACATTGCTGATCTCAAATTCCCTTCCAAGAGAGACTTGAAAATCTTTTGCAAGTTTCTCAGAGGTCGATCCATAGATGATATCATCTTGATATACTTGAGCAATAACAACATCCTTCCCACTCTATTTGGTAAACAATGTTTTATCGGCACCTCCTCTCGAAAAACCTTTCCTAAGAGGAGAAGTGGTTAGTTTTTCGAACCAGGCATGAGGTGCTTGTTTTAATCCGTACAATGCCTTTCTGAGCCTAAAATCATGATCTAGAAATTCCGAACTTTCAAATCCTTTGGGTTGAGCAACATAGACCTCTTCCTTTAGACATCCATTTAAGAATGCGGATTTTAGGTCCATTTGAAATAGCTTAATCTTGAGAAAACAAGCATGATCTAATAGAAATCTAATAGACTCAAGGCGTGCAACATGAGCAAATGTCTCGACAAAATCGATACCTTCAATCTGTGAGTATCCTTGAGCGACAAGTCTAGCTTTGTTTCGGAAAATGGTGCTAAATTCATCTGACTTTTTCTTGAATATCCCATTTAGTACCAACAATATTTACATTGGAGGGACAACGTACGATTTCCCATACATCTTGTATTTGGAATTGATTTAACTCTTCATGCATTGCATTCACCCAGAAGAGATCGCTAAGAGCTTCATCAATGTTTTTTGGTTCTACGTGCGATAGATAGCATCCAAAATTGCAAATATTTTGAATTTGTCCTCTCATCTTAGTTGTATAATCCTTTCCTCCAATAATACAGTCAGTATCATGATTCCTAAATAGACGAGGATACCCAAATACACCACAATCTTTTTTTTTCCAACCTATAAGTCCTCTTACCAAGTGTGATCGTCTATGTACAAATTCAAGACTGGAAAACAAAATTAAATCACACAATAAAATTTTGTTAACGAGGAAACTGCAAATGCAGAAAACTCCGGGAACCTAGTCCAGAATTGAATACTCTCTTAATTAAGACGATATACAAAATCTACACCAACTTCGTATAGTTGAGACCAAGCAACTACCCCTAGTTCACTTAGTTTCCTCAGTATCCCTTCCTTTCCGACTTCGATGAGTCACGCACTGGTACAATTCCTTTTGATCGTATTCCAAACAGCAAAGGAACAACAAATCTGTTTGGTAACAACTATATTGATTCTTTAAGATAAATATATCTTAAGTCATACGCAAAGGCTCTTCCGTTTAATCTAAAAAACTCCTTTGCCTGGTTAGATCAATCTATCCAATAACTACCAAAGTAGTCAAGTTTAAATTCACAATCAATCAGTATAGATCTCAAAGAGAAACTATAAAGCGATGTCGATCTCATGCAACTAATCAAGGTTTGTACACACACAAAGATACAAATACTAATAAGAAATCTTTTTCGTCTTCAAATCTTCAATAATACATGCACAACACCACTTGAATCTCTTCTGATCAATCACACAGAGAACGAAGTCTGTTAACAATGGATTATCACAAGATGTCTTTAGATCTAACAACAGTTCTAAAGATCCCGTCAATACTTCGATCTAGTTTGATTGAATCTTGTATCAGAAGAGAATATTCTCAAGAATAAACAAACTAGGTGCAATCAAATTTTCAACAACCGTTAGTCAATCAAATCAATTGAAAACTAATAACACCGCAATTATCTAGTTTCCCACCAACGGTACTCGTAGAGCTTCTTGATCCCATAGAAGTCTTTAGACGAGCGGTCGTAAGAGAAATCACCTAATTAGGATACTTTCCTCTTCGAATAGATGACTCCACCAGAAACAACAAGAAATGAAGTTTGCCTGGCTCTTAGGATAATTTGATAGAAATGCAAACTTGGATATTTATATACCAAGGATGTTCGGACATCATAGAATTTCCAAAACCAAAAATATTCTCAAGATATGCAATAAATGGCAAGATTCGGTTTTCATAATTCCAATAAATGCTTGTCCAATATTTCTGAAATCTCTCAATAGAAAATCTCCAATTAGTAAATGCACATTACTAATTTTATTCTCTAGATATATGCATTTAATTGCTGGTAATTAAAGCATATAAAACCAAAAACCTTAACTAAAAGATTCTTAATTTATCTCGGCACAGGATCTCCTTGAGTACTAAGGAATATCTTTGAACAATAAATGATAAGAGTTATTGTACGTGTTCAAAGTATGTTGACATCTTTTCTCTGTAAATCCTTATTCATATTCACACGGATTTAGATTCTTGGAGTCGGTCATACCACACTTCCAAACAAGTTTAAAATTGGTTTCCTTGTATTCTAAGAAAACTATGTGATTGATCAAATATCAAATCACATACATGGGTTCAATCTTTCTACCAATCACTATGATCGGTAATACCTTATTAAGGAAATACTTGTGATCGATCACACCAGTCACTAGGATCGGTTACACCAGTTACAAGGATTGGTTCCATATTCCCATAGTATTGCCTGTGATCGGTCACACCAGTTACCAGGACCATTTACACCAGTTACTAGGACCGGTTACACCAATTACCAGGACCGATTACCAATTACAATGATCGACAAAACACTTGTGATTGGTCACACCAATTACAAGGATCGATCATACCATCACATGGTGATTACTTAGGATCGGTTACACAATTAATAACAACCACTCATACCAAATCATAAGTCAGGCATTGTGATTAGTTATACCAAGATACATAACCAAGGTTAAGATCGGTTCTACCATCTCACACATATTGGTCATCCAGAGATTTGCAATGAATATCCGGACCAATAAGCCTAATGATTTCCTTTTCGATTCACGAAACAATTTCATGAATGTACTTCCTTTAAAAAAATGTAAAACATTGTTTGCTAGGATGAAATCTTCGTTATAACTCATTCACATAATCATAACAATATATATAAGTTTATGCTGATGTCATATCTACGAAGATCAAAAGATAAGCATTATACTTCGTAGTCTAATTCCCTAATACTATGATCATACAAATATGACCATGTCACACCACTAGAGTATTATACATATGTACAGTGTATACAGCTTCGCATTATACAATATGTACAGTATATACAGCTTCGCAGTTATGGTTTCAATATAGCACGACTTGAAAGATACGTTAGGAATGAAACAGTTCAAGTCAATATTACTAACCTCAAGTGGAAGGATGAGTTCGTCGTTGTAGTTCGTTACTTCTTCACATTCTTCAAGTTTTCAGAGTAATACTTGTATGTCTCAACATTCCTAGACTTTATAGTCTAAGCTAAACGAAGTTGACTCTGGTATTTAATCAAGCGACTTAAGATGAGTTTTGACACACTAAAATATGACAACCAAATTAACTTGACATACCAACACTTGGTGAGTTCAACCGAGATATACTTTAACAATCTTCCCCTTTGTCAATATTAGTGACAAAACTCTTATTACATATGGATAAACAAATTACAAAAGAATTCATTTTACATACGCTTGATTCCAAGTTTCAACAACACAATAACCTGCATATATTCAATCAATAAATGCCGTTGTTAACATTTGAATAACAAAAGCTCCCCCTAAAGGTAAGCTAGGTAAATATTCAATCCGAACATCTTTGTTATTCCCCCTTTTGTAGTCAAAAATACTACAACAACAATATGGTATGTTTCTCCCCCTTAGTCAATGCTTTACTCTTGCGTTAGATATAACGTTTAAGCACAATTTTCCTTTCCTTAATGATTTCAAATCACTTGTTTACTTCATATATTTCTCCCCCTTTTTGTCACAAAATGACAAAAGTTCGAGCAAATAAAGGACAAACCGAAAGGATCTTACAAATATAAAAAACTTGTAAACAACTTATAAGAGTTAATCACGAAGGTTTCACATACCACTTTAGATAACCAATATTAAAACCAAAACTACAAGTAATTAGTTTTAATATGTTATCAAGGAAAAAATTTCCCGAAGCAATTTTTCCAAATAGTTTAACAAATCGACTAAGAAACTTAATTCCCTTGTTAAACCTGAAAAGCAGGGGTCTAACAACATCACCTAATATTTCGATTAGCAATCTGTATGGACTAACTCCAATATACTTTCTAAAGAATCAACTAGACAGTCAGACTCAATCTAGATAAAAGTTTATCAAAGAGTTAATATCTCAATCTCTCGATTTTATCTTTACTCAAACAAATGGAAATCTGCGAGTCTTTACCAAATACTAGAGAGATAAACTTGGATGGTACCAATTACCAATATCCAAGTGTCAATCAATTTAAATCAACAACCAAAGGTTGGATATTCTAATTGATTGATCTTAACGCACAACTTGTGAGATTTCAATTATATAACAAAATATAATGCGGAATAGAAATAACACAGACACCAAAAATTTTGTTAACGAGGAAACCGCAAATGCAGAAAAACCCCGGAACCTAGTCTAGAACACTACACTGTATTAAGCCGCTATAAACACTAGTCTACTACAAACTAACTTCGGTCTGGACTGTAGTTGAACCCTAATCAATATCACACTGATTCAAGGTACAGTTGCGCTCCTTACGTCTCTGATCCCAGCAGGATACTACGCACTTGATTCCCTTAGCCGATCTCACCCACAACCAAGAGTTGCTACGACCCTAAGTCGAAGACTTTAATAAACAAATTTGTATCACACAGAAAAGTCTATGATGATAGATAAATCTGTCTCCCATAGATAAACTAAGAGTTTTGTTCCGTCTTTTGATAAAATCAAGGTGAACAGAAAGCAATTGATAACCCAGACTTATATTCCCGAAGAACAACCTAGAATTATCAATCACCTCACAATAATCTAAATTGTATGGTAGCGAAACTAGATATTGCGGAATCACAAACGATGAGACGAAGATGTTTGTGATTTCTTTTTATCTTGAACTATCGGAGATATAATCTCAAGTCAACTATTCAATTGAACTCGTATGATAGAAAATGGCAAGATCAGATTGCTTAACTACAAGAGAAGTAGTTTCTTCTGGCTTCACAATCCCAATGAAGTCTTTCAGTCGTTAACCTACAAGGTCTCGAGAAGAAACCTAAGGTTAAAGGAGAATCGACTCTAGCAAAACCAACTAGTATCACACAGGAGGTGTGGAGATTAGTTTTTCCAGTTGCTAGATGTCTCCTTTATATAATCTTCAAATGAGGGTTTGCAATCCAAGTTACCTTGGTAACAAAGCATTCAACATTCACCGTTAGATGAAAAACCTGATTAATTAACCAAGCTAATATCTTTCAACCGTTAGATCGAAACTTAGCTTTACATACACAAATGAAATGTATTTCATTTAGGTTTGAGTAATCGTACCTAAACGTGTACACTTAGTTGGTTCACAAATAGTTAACCAATGGTTAGCCATATGAGCACTTCCATATTAACCGTATTCATCTTCTTCACATAACTATTTCAAATGACTCATAAGAACTAGTTGAAGAGTTGTTCAATTGCTTAGGTCTTTATGAATAGACACAATTGAAATAAAATCGGTTTGATTCACTTGAATCAATTCATGAACAATATAGCCACGGTTTGCAAAGATTGCATTCCTTATTAATTTATTGTTTAAGTTCATGAACTTCCGATTTGAGAAATATAACCAGCTTGGGTACGCGTACGGGTACGTGTACCATAGCTACCAGATTTGAGTTTAGAAACTCAGCAGAAGTTTTCGGTCGAAAACTTCCGTGGGTACGCGTACCTAAGGTGTCTGGTTTAACAGTTTGCAAACATACAAACTCAGCAGAAATTTTAGGTTCAAAAACTTCCGCTGGTACGCATATCCAACCTGTCTCCTTCACCAGTACCGTATGCACACATATGCGCACACTTGGTTTCCGGCACATGGATTTATACACTAATGTGCGAACACACTATATATGCTTATATCCATAGTTGGTTACGTAATTTCAACTCTACATTTCAATCATTGAAACATTCTTCTATAATGTTATAATAGTCGATGTTCACAACTATCGTCATCAAAGTTATTTTCAAGATTGAAACGTCATCATGACTTTCGTCACGGGTAAAGATGAAAAGTGTTTAAAGAGAAAGCTTACCAACACATATTTCGAGAAAAAGATAAGCGAGTAAACTCGGCTCGAAATAGCAAATGTGTATGTATGAAAACTATCATACTCATACGACTTTGTCTCAATAGTAGGAGATAGAGTAGATAGATTTTTGAGTGATAGATAAGTTCAAGTATCCATATACCTTTTAGTCGGATGAAGTTCCATTGGTTCCTTGAGTAACTCTTCGTCTTCGTAAGATGATCGCCATGGAGTCTGGAGCTCAACTACACTAAACAGTCCTAAACCAAGACTTAGCTATAAGTGTTTGTGGGTGAAAACTGTTTCTGCTGGTTTTGGTAAATTTGGGTGTGTGGATGAGAAGCGAGTCTAAACCTAAAACAAATGTACTGCACGGGAGTACTTTTAGATTCGAGAGATCAATTTGTACGATCCTGGCCTAAATCAAGAAATTGCCGTTCCAGTCTTGCTTCGGTCACAAAGTGAAGGAGAAGGGTTGGTCTTAGGGAGGAAAGCGAAGAAGGTGTTGAGACCAGATGGTTAATTATGAAAATGTGGCTATTTTATGACTTGTATCAGAATTTGGAACTGGCTTGCGGAATGAAAGTTATCAGTTCTTTGGTATTTTTCTGGATATTGTGTTGTTGTTCTCACCAAAAACTCGTTGTTTGATGGAAATAGGTAAAACCTATTTATACAAGTCATAATTGAATACACCCTGGTCTCGTAGGGAGTGGGAGTGATTGAGTGATGGAAGAGTAGAGTAACGTGTAACTGCCAGAAACCACACCTCCACTATGAAGGAAGCGGGTTTGTTTGCACCCACTACTTCTTGCCTCCACTAATTTCCCTGTTTTCCTGACACTTTCTTATGATGGACGTGTTGCGTGCCGCACGCTGTAAACCGTCAGACCAATACCCCGATGAGCATCCCCCAGTTTGTGACATGTTTGATGTCTCGAATGTTTTCATGAAAAACGTGTAGCAGATTGCTACGTGTGGCAAGTCAATGTCAAGAGACTATCCATAGGAAAATAGCATGTGATACTATTAGGCTTGCCTTGGCTGGCCGCCTAAAACTTGCCACAGGCCTATCAATTCAATGGCGAATTTGGACGGCTGAGATTGTAGCTCATGAGAAAGGATGACCATTGATTATGGCCACATCTTTTGTATAGAAAAGTGGCGCCATTGACATAGTGGCGCCTGGCGTAGCCATGGCATAGCGGCGTGCCAGTAGGTAGCCGTGGCAGCTGTTTTGGCATATTGGTGTTAGTCCCAAATATGGCTCCGGCGACATTGGCCATGTTGCCACATCATTTCCAATGCTCTGGGAAACGTTACTTGGCTTGGTTGGCGTAGCAACTTTGCCTAAATTAGGGTTTGGCGTATCGAAACCCTAATTAACACGTGCGTTGCGGCACGGTGGCGTGGCTGACATAGTTAGCGCATGCCAGTGGCACGATGGTGCAAGTAGCGCCTGGCGTAACCATGGCCGTTAGATTTTGGCACATTGGTGTTAGACCCAAATGTGACTCCGGCAACATTGTCCCTGTTGCCACATCGATCCCAATGCTCTGGGAAATGTTACTTGGCTTGGTTGGCGTAACAATTTTGCCTAAATTAGGGTTTGGCGTGCCAAAAACCTAATTAGTGCATACGACATGCGACATGTGGCATGTGGCCGTGGCGCATCGACGTTTTGTGCAAATGGTGCCATAGCCACGCCAAAGGAACCATAGCCAGGACCTCATATGGAAACGACCACAAGAGCAAGGATTGCCTTGGTGGCTATGATATGGCGTCTTTATTAGGGCATCCTGGGTCCCGCACGGCTCGTGGCATGTTGTGGGGCCCGAAGTGGCATAATTTGTACCACGACTGGAAATTAGGGTTTCGACCTTGCAAGGTCGTGTTTTTGTTTAGGATAACCACATTGAAGTCTGTTATGGCGTTGGCCACGAATAGAAGATGGGTTGGCATGTAAGTGCATTATTTATGGTATGTTTCCACGTTCGGCATGCTTTTGTGGCAAAGTGGCACGTCCGACACGTTGGGCATGCACGTTTGGCATGCCAGTTAGCGCATTGGCGCAACTTTGGAAAGCCAATTTGGTATTGGCGCAATTTTGCCTCTCTTTTTTAATACTGCGGCAAGTTTAGAGCAACCTGATTGGTCGAAAAAGAGAGGGCCATCCGTGGGCGTGGCCACACTTCTGGTGTGGGTGTGGCAAGTTTAAAACGACCTGATTGGTCGATGGGAAATAGGGCCGGCAAGTATGGGCCCAGCCACAACTTATGTGCGTGTGGCGGGTTTAAAGCGACCTGATTGGTCAAAGAAAATAGGGACAGTTTAGGCAACATGGGGCGTGGCCAATGGCAAATGGCGCCGACTGGCCTAAGGCATGGCCACGCCTCTCTTTGCTGCTCCTCCTATTCTGCGACTCCACTATTTCTTGTTTTCTGATTCTGGGCAAGATTTTGCACCTACTAATCCATGGCGGATTAATTACCCAGTTTGCCTAGGCTTAATTTCGACAGGCAAGGTCTGATATACTGCGCAAGGCGCAAAACCCTAATTTTTGCAAATTAGTCAGGGTAATATCCGAATCTTGTGAATTATCACAAATTGATTGAATTATATGTGTTAACACAGAGTTCTTTAAGTTCATTTCCAGAGAGCAGTATGCTTTCTGATTGAATACTTTATGCAAAGACCTTATCCTTGATACTTGGAAATTCGTGCTACTCTGCTGCGAGTGAACACAAATTGTCATGCCATAACAACATTAAGGGTTCAGTCGGGGAACACAACACAGAAAGCATTCAGAGAGACTTCTATTAACTAAATAATACAGGCAAGGTGCCAAAATTTATAGAATATCAGGGATTGTTGCTACATACACCATTCTGGACAAATTTCATGAGAAAATATTGAGTTGCTCAATAAATGTGTCAGTGAAGAGGTTGAACACTCATCACTTTTACATGGATCCGTTTCCTTGTAGAGTGACGGCACATTAAATGCAGGGTTTTACAAATTTAGCCCTTAACTAAAACCCACCATCAATATTAAGTCCCCTGCTTAGCTCGTAACAGTGGCATTGTTGCGGGGTAAGCATGAGATGGTGATAGACAGGGATGAAACCAAAAGGCACAATATGCGGGAACTGCCATGGAGAGTTCAACTGACCTTGGTAAGAGGCACGAGTGGTCCATGGTCCTTGCGTTAGCGGATCGGAACGTTAGCGCGCTCCCGACTTGGCTACGGTGCTGATGGCATGGAGCACAGCGTTGGATTGGTCGTGAGGATTGGCGCGGGGCGTTTGGCGTGGCGACTTTGGCCATGGAGCGTTGCGTCATGGAGCATTGGCGTTGGTTCGGCCGTGGAGCTTTGGCGTAGCAACTTTGGCCACGGAGCACTGGCGCCGATTTGGCCGTGGAGTTTTGGCACTTGGAACATTGGCGCCACGGGCCAAGCTTCCTTTTTCCGTACATGACCCAAAAGGGAAACCTCCTTTTACTCAAACTCGGAAAAATAAAACGCTATGCATATAAAGAAAAGTGCTGCCTATCTTCCTTATTTCTTGTATTGTTGACTTTGGTTTCGTTTCCGCATCTTCTAGCAGCAAAGGTGTATCGATTGAGAGCCTATCAGCAGGAGTGATAGCAGCAGTATGAGAGCTTGGGAGTAACTCGGGTATGTAGTTCAACATCTCTTCTTTTCCTTTGGAACTTGTTTGTTCTTCTGTACCGGCATGAAACCCTAGCCAGTGGTTTCCTTGAACTTGAAAAACTTATCACAATGCGCTAGCAGCATCATACTAGCATCAATAATGACATTAATAACAATGAATCCAGCACCATTAGCGTTTCTAGTAGGGTGGACGAAATCTATGCATGCATGGCCACTGTTTGTTCTCTCTTCCGTAAAACTTAACTTTAGGTTTTGGACATGAACACAATCCCCGTGGCATCACATGTGTTTGTTGGAGCGGGTGTCAGTGTCATTCCTCTTGGCCGTGAGCGCCATAACATGTGGCCACAGAAAACTTCCAGTAGAGAATTTGTTATCGGCTCTTAATTACTGTACCCAATCTTTGACAAAATCTTCATGTATTGTTTCCTCTAAAGTAATAACTTTCTGTTTTGCTTCGTTGTAGTTACGTTGAAAGTAAAGGTAGCATAGGGAATTTTTTTAAGATGTCACCTGAAAGCAGTTCTACCGCCGAATCGAGAAATGCTAACAACTCCAAGCCGAACACAGATGATGAGTTTTTTACGAAATCTGTTACAGTTACAAATACCCATCCCAAATTCTTAGCAACCCTCCTGACTGATTCAGAGAATGATGGAGACGTCCAATCAGTCTATCCAGGGCGTATAATGAGGTTTTTCCTTCAGAAGAAAGAGTATCTGGCTTCTCCCATAGACTTCAAAATCTGTCATAGTCCATTGCGCTCTTAGGATAAGTGAATGAAATTCATGATAAGCCGAGACCATGTAAGAGATAATATGTCTGGGGCGCAAATCGTGAATATTGTCATGGTATCTGCGACACTTCAAATCAGAAAAGATGTTGCATGCTTGATTACTTTCATCTCCAGATGGTGTACGGAAACTCACACGGCTATATGTAAATGGGGCGAGATGGCCATTTCTTTGGAAAGCTTAGCCGTTCTGTTGAGTCTTCCAATAATCGGGAAAGTTAACGTCGTCTTGTATGAGGAAGAAGAAGAAATACATGCCACTTTGGTCACGGAAGCAACATGATATGTTCGGAAGAATTATGAGGAAAAGTGCTTCTATAACTGGTGGGTGTCTGAATGGTTCCCTGATGAGCCCGAGTTGGATCAGGTGTTGGATGATACACTCCATGTTGCTGCATTTTTAGCTCTCTGGTTATCCAGAGACATTTTTGATGACGACTCTGGCAAGAAGGAGATAAGGCAGAAGCTCATCAAATTTGCTATCAAACTAGCGAAATGCGTTGTTCTTCCCATCGGCAGTTTGTTCCTTGTCTCTTTGTACACCCACCTAGATCACCTAGTAGAGGACATGTATGCCTCTAATGGATACATAAAAGTAGACTCGTACGTTCATGTCGACTTTCTCCAAGCATGGTTGTGGGAGCATTTCAAAAATTACGCTCTTAACCCGAAAACCTTTTTTCCTGATACATATGGCGGCTCTAGGATACTCCGTTGGTTGGAGAGGCGTCCACGACCTGGATCAAAGGTCATTGATTTTCTTGACAACGCGCATGCAGTTAAATTTCGTCCTTGGGTTCCGGTCCACGCCTCCATAGTTCAACCATACACTTTTGCTTCCGCCTCGAACGTGACATTGCATTCTACTGACGAAAATATGAGCATTGGTGAAACTGTGTTCTTGAGAAGCTGCATTCCTGGGTATGTGCCATCTTTTTTCAGAGGGTCTTGTGAAGTAGTCCCTTATAACATTGACAGGGTTGCTCGACACATGGGCTTTGATCAGGGAGTCCCATTCCGCCGCCCAATGACAGCTCCAGATGAATTGCTACCTGTCGTTCTCGATAACAACGTCTTTGCACCAGATAAAAGCCTCCCTTTCTTGCTTTCAGAACGAAAACCGGTGACGACTCCCAAATATAATATCTTTTGGAAAGATGAGTTTCTCGTTATCCATCAATTCGTGCAGGATGTTGTCACAAATCCCGGCAAGCCCTCCTCTAGGATTTTAGCAAAGCACCCCTTGTTGAGGGAGCCTTCCCCGATTAAGCGGAAATCTTCTGGTTCGAATGGGAACTGTCCCCAGAAAAAGGAGCAAAGATCAAAAATTCGTGCAGGAGGCTTCCGATCGGATTCGACGGCTCTCGTGACCTTTAGTTATTTCAACATGCAAGTACGTATGACCTTCTTCCTAACTTGGCCGAATTGTGTAAATATTCTGAATTGTCGCCACTGAAAATCTCTTCCCCTTTTGACTCAGGGTCTTAGCAAGATAAACACCTTCACCAGACTTGCACGTGGCCAGAAAATGGCACCCTCTGAAGAAAAATCTGGCGATACTGATCCTCTTGACAGTGAAGAGGAAAGCGAGGAATAAGAAAGCTCACGATCAGATGGTGACGGGAAAAGTACTTCAGAGCGTAGCGACGAGTCTTCTTCCAGTCCCAGTGGGCCCGCAGATGAATCGGTGAGTTTCCCACACGTTTTCCTCTTGGACTATTTATTTATATAGAATAAATATTCAACTGGTGATGTTTAGAGAAGAAGCCGCTTCTGAAAATAACCTTGAGATGGAGATTCACGGCAATGAAGATGTAGCTGCATCTTCAATCATGGAAGTCGTACCTGCTGGCAATCTGGAGATGGAGATTGATCGTCGTGGAGATGTTGTTGTGTCCCCAATGGCAGAAAACGTTGTTGTGACGACGGGCGTGATTGTTCCCAAAGAATCTTTGCTAGTCGCACATCCAGCTGCAGGTGTCGTTTTCGATCCTCCATTTGAGGCTCCTTTTGAGGGTCATGTGTTGATTGGAGGATTCAACGTGCCAGTGAAGTATGCAGAGCTATATACTGAGATATGGAGAAAGTACGGGCACATTGCCACGACCAGGAAGGTTGATAGTCGCTTTACATTGGTTAAGTGTGTGGAGAAATCTTATCTTCAATCCATGACATGTGCAGTGTGATTGGACACACTTTTTATGGAGATGTAATCAAAAGCTGGGAATTCCATCGGGACGTGTGTGTGAACTTCGAATTTAATGCCTCTTGGTTCTGTGAAGGATTTTCCAAAATCCAAAAGCTGCAAACTGAGATGGCTAGAGTTCCTTTCGCGGATTTTATTAACCAACAGGAGGCGAAAATCGAGAGATTATCCCAGGAGTTGAAGTTGAAGCAGGATGCTCTTCAAAACATGAAGTATGCTTTCTCCAAGAAGAATGGGTTGTTGTTGGACAATTTCCCTTGAATGTTTTTTTTTTGAACCTCCTTTTCTTAGACTTTTTTTTTTTTTGGGAAAGGAAAAAGACGCCTCTTTATGGTTTGATTTTCTGGTTTTGGATTGATAGATGATTGTTTCCTATAAGAGTTTTTGGATTTTTTTTTTTGGAATGGATTATTATTTTTGGAATAATGGCACTTGGATCAACTGATACGTTGGAATCCGAATTACGAATGTGAGTAACACAATTATTCTGGAAAAATTGTGAAACTGTGAGTGTTACATGAAAAGGGAAAATATGGGATGATATGAAATCTTGGGATAATTGGGTTATCGGTTTCCACAGTCAATACGGAATTGATGTATGTGCCCACCTTTAATAAATTCAAATCAATAGGTTGTGTAAACATTGTCTGACAAAACTTACTCGCTTTAGGGTCTTTCAAAGAAACTGAATCTTCAGGGCTAAATCCGAGTTTTCTGTGTGACGCCATCCTTGCCGCAAAAATTCCCCAGTCGTTCTTTATTATCTGTGAAACATTTTCATGTCGATCCGTGGTAAGGCGGAGGATCTCTAGTCCCCAGACGCAATTCCCCTGAATCTATCTTTTCTTGGACGATGCGCTTCAAAGCATAGCATTCACTGGTAGGATGATGGATGAATCTGTGATAATGGCAATACCTTGAATCTAACATTTCCTGATCAGTGGGTGGACGCCATAGCGGGGGTAGTTGGACTACTCCCTATTGTACCCAAATCTCCAGTAGCTCTATAACTCTTCTGATAGGCAGCGTGAAGCGTTGATATTTTGAGTCCGGCTTCTCTCGCATCTGTGGATGCCGTGGCGGAAGTTCCTGCAGGATTTCGCATGGATCTCTCTTTGAGGGAGGAATTGACGCTAGAGCGATCATTGATTCATGAGTGGACGGTTTTCCTCTACCATATTGCTGAAGGGTAATTTCTCTTGAGGGATCTGCATCAGTGGCAGCAACACGAGGTGGTTGGGATGGATATACGTCTTGGCAGATTTCCCCCTCTTCAGGTGCCTCTTTCTTAAGTAAAGCAGTCGTGGTCGACTGTTGGACGACCCTTCCACGAGGGTTTGGAGTTAAATGTTTTCCAACAAAGCTTCATAGGCCGACTCTTTACCTTTGTCCTGTAGACACTGCGACATACTTGGAAAATCTCCTTCCTTGATCTTGCGAAACTGTCTTGGCTCTCTGGTGGAATCCAATTGGATGTTCTTCCCCTGCTCGTGGCTAGTGATCCGTTTGCATCTTCATTGGTAGAAACACAGGACTTGGCCAGAGGTTGAACGTCCTTCGTAATATTTTGGAAATTGGTGAGATCTTCCTGACAGGTACTCGTCGATTCTTTCCTCAATCGACTTTATATACTCTTCAGGACACGAAACGTTTCATCTTGTCACCTGATAATATCAACTTGGTTTGCAGGCATATCCTCTAGCATTTTTTATTACGCCTTCCATGGTGGTTGGCTTCTGGCTGTTCATTGCTTTTGAAATGTTTGAATGACCAGGATACATCTGGGAAATTGGAATCTTTGACTGAGATGAGTTTTAGTTAATGATTGGACTAAACCTAAGACCAATTGGGATGGAAATGAATTTGAGAATTGAATTCGATATTGCAACCGAGAGATTAATCTCCCACTGTGGTCACCAATTGTTTGTGGGTGAAAACTGTTTCTGCTGGTTTTGGTAAATTTGGGTGTGTGGATGAGAAACGAGTCTAAATCTAAACAAATGCACTGCACGGGAGTACTTTTAGATTCGAGAGATCAATCGATAAAATCCTGGCCTAAACCAAGAAATGGTCGTTCCAGTCTTGCTTCGGTCACAAAGTGAAGGAGAAGGGTTGATCTTAGGGAGGGAAGCGAAGAAGGTGTTGAGACCAGAATGGTTAATTCTGAAGGTGTGGCTATTTTATGACTTGTATCAGAATTTAGAATTGGCTTGCGGAATGAAAGCTATCAGTTCTTTGGTATTTTTCTGGATACTTTGTTGTTGTTCTCACCAAAAACTTGTTTTTTGATGGAAATAGGTAAAACCTATTTATACAAGTCATAATTGAATACACCCTGGTCTCATAGGAAGTGGGAGTGATTGAGTGATGGAAGAGTGGAGTAACGTGTAACTTCCAGAAACCACACCTCCACTATGAAGGAAGCGGGTTTGTTTACACCTACTACTTCTTGCCTCCACTAACTGCCCTTTTTTCCTGACACTTTCTTATGATAAACGTGTTGCACGCCGCACGCTGTAAACCGCCAGACCAATACCCTGATGAGCATCCCTCAGTTTGTGACATGTTTGATGTCTCGAATATTTTCGTGAAAAACATGTAGCAGATTGCTACATGTGGCAAGTCAAAGTCAAGAGACTTGCCTTGGGAAAATAGCATGTGATGATATTAGGCTTGCCTTGGCTGGCCGCCTAAAACTTGCCACATGCCTGTCAATTCCATGGCGAATTTGGACGGCTGAGATTGTAGCTTATGAGAAAGGATGACCATTGATTATGGCCACATCTTGTTTTATAACAAAGTGGCGTCATTGGCATAGTGGCCATGACATAGAGGCATGCCAGTGGCGTTTTGGCATATTGGTGCTAGACCCAAATATGGCTCCGACAACATTGGCCCTGTTGCCACATCAATCCCAATGCTCTGGGAAACGTTACTTGGATTGGTTGGCGTAGAAAATTTTCCTAAATTAGGGTTTGGCGTATCGAAACCCTAATTAGCACGTGCGCTGCGGCATGGTGGCGTGGCTAACATAGTTAGCGCATGCCAGTGGCACGATGGTGCAAGTAGTGCCTGGCGTAGCCATGGCCGTCAGATTTTGGCACACTGGTGTTAGACCCAAATGTGGCTCCGACAACATTGGCCCTATTGCCACATCAATCCAAATGCTCTGAGAAACGTTACTTAGCTTGGTTGGCGTAGCAATTTTTCCTAAATTAGGGTTTGGCGTGCCAAAAACCTAATTAGTGCATACGGCACGTGTCATGTGGCATGTGGCCGTGACGCATCGACGTTTTGTGCAAATGGTGCCATAGCCACGCCAAAGGAACCATAGCCAATCCCTCATATGGAAACCGCCACATGAGCAAGGATTGCCACGGGTGGCTATGATATGGCGTCTTTATTAGGGCATCCTGGGTCCCGCACGGCTCGTGGCATGTTGTGGGGCCCGAAGTGGCATAATTTGTACCACGACTGGAAATTAGGGTTTCGCCCATGCAAGGTCGTGTTTCTTGTTAGGATAACCACATTGAAGTTTGTTATGGCGTTGGCCACGAATAGAAGATGAGTTGGCACGTAAGTGCATTATTTATAGTATGTTGCCACGTTCGGCATGTTTCTGTGGCAAAGTGGCATTCCGACATGTTTGGCATGCCAGTTAGCGCATTGGCGCAACTTTGGAAAGCCAATTTGGTATTTCCGTAATTTTGCCTCTTTTTTATAATACTGCGGCAGGTTTAGAGCAACCTGATTGGTCGAAAAAGAGAGGGACAGCCAAACGCGGGCGGGGCCACACTTCTGGTGTGGGTGTGGCAAGTTTAAAGCGACCTGATTGGTCGATGGGAAATAGGGCCGGCGAGTATGGGCCCAGCCACAACTTATGTGCGTGTGGCGGGTTTAAGGCGACCTGATTGGTCAAGGGAAATAGGGCCAGTTTAGGCAACATGGGGCGTGGCCAACGACAAATGGCGCCGGCTATCCCAAGGCATGGCCACACCTCCCTTTGCTGCTGCTCCTATTCTGCGACTCCAATATTTCTTGTTTTCTGATTCTGGGAAAGATTATGCACCTACTAATCCATGGATAATTAATTACCCGGTTTGCCTAGGCTTAATTTCGACAGGCAAGGTCTGATATACCGCGCAAGGCGCAAAACCCTAACTTTGCAAATTAGTCAGGATAATATCTGAATCTTGTGAATTATCACAAAATTGATTGAATTCTATGTGTCGACACAAAGTTCTTTAAGTTCATTTCCAGAGAGCAGTATGCTTTCTGATTGAATACTTTATGCAAAAACCTTATCCTTGATACTTGGAAATTCGTGCTACTCTGCTGCGAGTGAACACAAATTGTCATGCCATATCAATATTAAGGGTTCAGCCGGGGAACACAGCACAGAAAGCATTCAAAGAAACTTATATTAACTGAATAATACAGGCAAGGTGCCAAAATTTACAGAATATCAGGGATTGTTGCTACATGCACCATTCTAGAAAAATTTCATGAGAAAATATTGAGTTGCTCAATAAATGCGTCAGTGAAGAGGTTGAACACTCGTCACTTTTACATGGCTCCGTTTCCTTGTAGAGTGACGACACATTAAATGCAGGGTTTTACAAATTTAGCCCTGAACTAAAAACCACCATCAACAATAAGTAGTCTAGAAATCAAGACATATAGTTTTGACAACTAAACTTGACAAACATGCTTGAGATAGCAACGCATGCGAGTTCGACCGAGCAATGCTCTAACAATCTCCCCCTTTGTAAATTTTTGTGGCAAACCTATCAATACATATGGATTACAAAATAAATAAAACTTTGTACCTTCTCGTCCACATGCTTGATCTCCTTGGTGCTTCAACATTACTCGAAAACTTCGTCTTTTCCAAATACTCCCATGATTCCATAGATGTTCAATTCAGCATCATAGTTGTTGAAGATCCGTAGCCATAACAATGAGAAAACAAAATCTCTCAATCATTATTGTTATACAGTGTCATAGTATTATTACACCGTATCAAAGTTCTTATATCACAACTTTGACAACAATACTATGGTGATATGTATCACCCCCCCCCCCCCCCTAGTCAATACTTTCATCTCAACATGAAAACCACCCCCCCCCTACATAATGATCCGTAAAACACGTAAACCATATGTTTTTGTAGTGTGAACTACATATTAATTCTCCCCTTTTTTGTCAATAAAATTGGCAAAGGTACAAAAACGGGATCCTAATGTTATTTCCACAGAGATGCTTCAAGACCAAAGAAAACTACATATCAACTTGTTTAGATGCAATCATAAAGCCAAAGCTAAATGCATTCATCAAGGAGTTTATAAAGATACAAGATAACCCCTAAAATATTCCAAAGCCGCACTCCCCCACAAAGATATGGAAATTAAGCGCAAGTTCAAAAGAACTCTCCCCCATTTGATGTCATTCCCGAAAGAACAACAAAAGCGACCTTACTTTTACAAGAAAAGAAGGATTTTTTTGGACACCAAAAACCATAAGGAAATGATTTTGTATCCAAAAATTCTCAATCAAACTAATCACAGGAGTACCCATGATTAATTTAATCAGAATACACAACCAAATTAATCACAAATGAATCTATGATTTATTTAGTTGGAAATGATCACATAAGAAAGCTTATGGATCCGGACAGTATATACATAAAATATGGATCAGGGAAGATCAATACTGTGGAATATACAAAAATTCATTCTATCTTCATCACTATTTGCATAACGACATATAACAGATATAATCTTTGTATACAAAAGATTTTAACCTATCTTCCATCAAAGAATTGACATAATAGGCTTAACTTTTGTTTGTCAAAAGTTCATCGATCTTGTATCAATACATGCATATCGACATATGAAAGAGATAACTTTTGACATCGTATGGGACAATAATAGTTCACGAACGCAAACACACATATCCCATACCTTATTGCAATATATAAAACCATAAAGATTAATACTGCAAAAATCATCTTACAAATCACTTTAGAATTTAAATAAATAAATCTAAAAACATGAAGATGAGAATCGTTGGACATAACTATGTGTACTCACAATAATTTCTATTCCAAACTCTAGTAATCCTTCTCAGAAACAAGAATAAATTCTCATAAGAAGTTTCTTAGGCATCAAGACAAACTCGTAATGCTCATATAAGATGATTTGTCCTTAGAGGGTAGAATCAATCTTTTTCGTCGGGATTTACATCAAGAATAACTACCAAAGGCGCATAAAAAGATTTTCTTAACAAAGAAAGGCATACAAAGTCATTAACGACCATGCACAATAGTTCACATAAGATGATTGTGAATATTCAAGAACCCGATAGCATTGTGTACTACTGCCCATTCTTGAACTTCCTTCTTTGTGATTCACCAACAACATTCTTGTAAAAGCTACAAATGAGCTTAGAAGAGAATTACTCCAAGAATCCAAGTGCCCAAATCCAGTAGAACAAGTGCGACGAAACAGAGCAAAACACTCAAAAACAAGATACGAGACAAAGACCAACCTCAACTCATTCACATTTAGGATTTCTCGTTATCATTTTGAAGATAATTCAAAGAGGAAGAGAATTCAAAAATAATGAGGTCATTCCGAGTTCGGACGAATAAGTTACGGCCAAAACAAATTTACCGAATATCGACGTCAAGTATGCATACGGGTTTGCAAACGAATTTTCGTATCCTGGAGCAGTATGCAAACGGGTATGCGTACCTAAACCCCTGGATTTTGATTTTAAATGATGTTATGCATACCTGGTATGTGTACCATGTAGTCCAAACATCCCGAACTATTATTTTCAAACCTAAACATTTAAGAACCTTAAACACAGATCAAGTTAGGTAGAAAAGAATGATAAGAAAGGTACATGAATCATTATAAGTTCTCTAAGAAAATAAAAGCACAAATCTTGCTCAAGTTTATAGACATACCTTTTTAGATGAATCCAATTGAATTCCACAGCCTTACCAAACATAATCTATGCGTCCCGATTTTCGTGCTTCCCTCACCGTATACATAACATGGCATTCCCTGGTGAGGATGCACTTAAAACACACTCAAGTTGTGTTGAGGTGAACAATGTCTTGCTCACCACAAGTGACTTTTGGATTATCATGAAACATATCACTTTTAGAACCTTTCTGTTTGTGGGTGAAAACTGTTTCTGCTGTTTTAGGTAATTTCGTGTGTGTGGATGAGAAACGAGTCTAAACCCAAAACAATGTACTGCACGGGAGTACTTTTGATTCGAGAGATCAATTTGTACAATCCTGGCCTAAACCAAGAAATGGTTGTTCCAGGCTTGATTCGGTCACAAAGTGAAGGAGAAGGGCTGGTCTTAGGGAGAGAAGTGAAGATAGTGTTGAGACCAGAATAGTTGATTCTGGAAGTGTGGGTGTTTCCTAACTTGTATCAGAAAGTTGAACTGGCTAGATGAGTGAAAAAGCTATCAGATGATTTTCCCGACCAAAACTTGTCGTTTGGTGGAAATAGGTGAGACCTATTTATACAAGTCGTAACAAAACGTACCCTGGTATTGTAAGAAGTGGAAACATTTGAGTGGTAGAAGAAAAGAGTAACGTGTAACCGTAAAGCGTTATGCTTCCATGATGAGGGAAGTGAATTCGTGTAACCGTCAGTCATTATGCTTCCATGATGAAGGAAATGAATTGGTTACACCGTTACTTTTACCACCACTAATTTCCCTACTTCATGATACTTTCTTGTAACGGGCGCATTGCACGCCGCATGCTGTAAACCGCCAGACCAATACCCTGATGAGTATCCCCCAGTTTGTGACATGTTTTGATGTCTCGAGTGTTTTTGTGGAAAACGTGTAGCATGTTGCTATGTGTGGCATGGTGGCATGACAGTGGTCGTGGCATAGTGACGTGCTAGTAATTCTGGCATGGTGGTATGCCAGTAGCCGTGGCATAGCGACGTGCTAGTAGCTGTGGCATGGTGGCATGCCATTAGCCGTGGCATAGCGACGTGCTAGTAGCTATGGCATGGTGGCATGCCAGTAGCCGTGGCATAGCGACGTGCTAGTAGCTGTGGCATGGTGGCGTGCTAGTAGTCGTGGCATAGCGACGTGCTAGTGGTTGTGGCATGGAGGCATGACAGTAGCCGTGGCATAACGACGTGCTAGTAGCTGTGGCATGGTGGCATGCCAGTAGCCGTGGCATAGCGACGTGCTAGTTTAGGGTTTGGCGTCATGGTCGGTCAAAATTTGCCACAAGCCATGTTAGTTTAGAGGAGAACTTGGATGGTTGAGATTGCATCTCAGGAGGAAAGGTAGCCGTCGATCATGGCTATCTTTAATTGGCAGTGGAGTGTCTGGCATGCGCGTCTGATGTGCGTGTCTGGCATGCGCGTCTGGCGTGCGTGTCTGGCATGCGCGTCTGGCATACGCGTCTGGCATGCGCGTGCGGCATGCGCGTGCGGCATGTTGGCGTGTTTTGGTAAGTTGGCGCGTTTTGGGAAGTTGGCGCTTTTGGGAAGGCGACTTAGTATGGCGACCTCTTTTGAGGCGGCGGAAGGTTTGGAGCAACCTAATTGGTCAATGAAAGTAGGGGGTCGGCAAGCTAGGGCGCGGCCACTCTTCTAGTGCGCGTGGCGAGTTTGGTTGCCTAGTTTGGCTAAGCATAGTTTCGACCAACGGGGTCTAGTATACTGCGCGGGGAGCGAAACCCTCATTTTACAAATTAGTCGGGTTTATGAGTTCTTTGTGAGTTATCACAATAATTGGCTGGATTTTGTATGCTGCCACACAAAAATCCTTATCTACAGAATGCAGTGTGCTTTCCGTCTGAGCATTTTGTGCGATGGCCTTAACTTTGGTACTTGGAGTTTCATGCTATTCCGCTGCGAGTGAACATAAATCCGTCATGCTATACCGATTTAAGGGTTCTGCTGGGGAACATAGCACAAGAAAGTACTCAGTGGGTCTTGTATTGGCGAGGTGCCGAAATTTACAGAGTGTTATGGATAAAAGTATATTGAGCGTCTCAATAAATATGTCGGTGGAGAGGTTAGCACTCACAGCACCGCTTCCTTGCAGAGTGACGTCACATCCGATGCAAGGTTTTACGATTTTAACCGTAAGCTAAAAACCACCATCAACACTTTCACATCCAAATCCATCTTTCCAATGAACTCTTTAAGTTCCAACATCATGGATACTACCTTCTCCATAGTCATGGAATTTTCTGGGAGATCATTCCTTTTCACACTCAAAGTGTCATTGACTTTCTTTGGAACCGACTTATGAGTGCGTTTAGAAACAACCGGAACCTTCTTCCCGTTACTCTCTTCAAGATTTCTCGAAAGAGGATTGGATTTACTATTCTTTTTCAAGTTAGTCTTTCTCCAACTGGAAACATCAGATCTTGTCTTCGTCTTTACGAAGTTATCCTTTTGATAACCATTACGATTGTGAAAAGGATTCGTATGACGTTTATAAGCAAAAATAGGTTTATCACAACACTGATTCCTTTGCCTAAAGGTTGGACAGTTACAACCTGTAGCATTAAGGGGATTAGCCTTAACATATGATCTTGGTTTCACAACTTCTTGTGATGCCCAAACAAGAACATCATGAAGTTTCTCATTCCTTATACGGAAACGACATCTCCTTTCTAGGTGACCTTTATTTCTGCAATAGTGGCAAACATAAGGAATGTTCTTACCTCGATCCGTATGTGCTGACTTTGGAGGTTGATATACTTTGCTCTTTCGAACCTTAATTTCCGGTGAAGGTATTTCACTTTTTCCATCAGTGGAAACCTTTTGTTGAGAAGAATCACTAGCCTTGACAAATTTACCTCTTTGCTAATACTAGGAGCATCTATTCCCTTATAGCCCAATCCTCGTGTATCACGATGACTTTTACTTGCTCCTAGCATAGTGGTTAATTTGCTTGAACTAGTATTGAAATTTTTCAAGTCATCTTCCAACATCTTGATTTTATCAAGAGCGGCAGCTAAATCAGCCTCAAGGCGTTTTTCTCGAGCGAGAGAAGCACTTTCTCTGTCATCAAAACTAATTTGTTGAGAGTTAAACCTTGCTTCAGATACTACAAGTTTCTCTTCCAACAAAAAGTACTTTTGATAAAGATTATCACATTCAAGTGACTTCATACGTAGGTTTTTCTCAGAATCCTTGAGGATCGATTCGTTAGAACGATTCGAAAAATAAACATCTGCGTAACATCTTCTCAATTTCTTGTTTTCTCGACAGAGAACAATCAAAAGAGGTGAGAAATGAGAAGTTGTAATCTTCTTCATATTCCACGAATCCAAAAACTTAACATACTCTGAGACTTCCTCATCAACATCTCTATCAATATCTGAATCACCTTCAGTTCATCCAACTGTTCTTCTAGGAGAGTTTCCTAATCAACAATTTTTACATCAAGAGAATGTTTAGATATTGACTTAGATGTGACAGTTCTCTCAGGTGAATCCAAGCTTTTAGAATCATCTGGTAATTTCTGAACTGGTACGTTATTAGAGATAGACTCGTCCATAATCAGATGGCTACAAACACAGACTTATAAGGTCTTTAACGTGTTTGCCTGCTCTGATACCAATTGAAAAAGCGGGGGTCTAACAACCTCACTCCATATTTCGATTAGCAATCTGTATGGACTAACTCCAATATACTTTCTAGAGAATCAATTAGACAGTCAGACTCAATCTAGATAAAAGTATATAAAAGAGTTAATATCTCAATCTCTCGATTTGATCTTTACTCAAGCAAATGGAAATCTGCGAGTCTTTATCAAATACTAGAGAGATAAACTTGGATGGTACCAAAGACCAATATCCAAGTGTCAATCAATTTAAATCAACAACCAAAGATTGGATATCCTAATTGATTGATCTTAACTCACAACCTGTGATATTTCAATTATATAATAAAATATAATGCGGCATAGAAATAACACAGACACCATAAATTTTGTTAACGAGGAAACCGCAAATGCAGAAAAACCCCGGGACCTAGTCCAGATTGAACACCACACTGTATTAAGCCGCTACAGACACTAGCCTACTACAAACTAACTTCGGTGTGGACTGTATTTGAACCCTAATCAATATCACATTGATTCAAGGTACAATTGCGCTCCTTACGTCTCTGATCCCAGCACGATACTACGCACTTGATTCCCTTAGCTGATCTCACCCACAACCAAGAGTTGCTACGACCCCAAAGTCGAATACTTTAATAAACAAATATGTATCACACAGAAAAGTCTATGATGATAGATAAATCTGTCTCCCACAGATAAACCTAAGAGTTTTGTTCCGTCTTTTGATAAAATCAAGGTGAAGAGAAACCAATTGATAACCCGGACTTATATTCCCGAAGAACAACCTAGAATTATCAATCACCTCACAATAATCTAAATCATATGGTAGTGAAACTAGATATTGCGGAATCACAAACGATGAGACGAAGATGTTTGTGATTTCTTTTTATCTTGACCTATCGGAGATATAATCTCAAGTCAATTATTCAATTGAACTCGTACGAGAGAAAATGGCAAGATCAGATCGCCCAACTATGATGCGTGTCGTAACCCCAACAAATTAATCAAGATATTTCTCACTAATTAACTGGTAATATAGCGATAGTAAGGATCGTTCCCACATAGAGCTGTGTAATTGAAAGATTATTTGATCAGCAAAATAAAGTAAATAACAAATGGGGGATTGGTTTTAAGATGAATAAAAAGATAATAAGAAAACAAAGATGATTAAGGAATCATTCGCCGCCACTGAACATAAAATACTCATTTATTCCTTGTTAATTTTCTATTATCACCAACCGTAGAATAGCAATAAGCTCTGCTATCCCTGGAATTCCTGTTGTCACTGGATACGGAAGCGCTCGACTACCAGATTCTATCCATCTGAGCCACCATGAATATGCTCTCAAGGTGTAACCCATCGAATGCATTACGTCATGTGAATTAGGTTGATCATAGCATCAGACGCACAAGCTCGGTCTGCTTACTAGTGTCATCTCTATACACAATTGCTTAACAGAATTCCTCTGTCAGCTTTTGCGATTTACTGCTTGTGTATGGAATTGAGTGATTATTACACTATCACCAACCCCAATACTAGTAGAAGAATTACTATCAGGTTAATTCAAATGGCCAATTGAATAACCCAATAGTAATCTTAGACACTAAAACTAATAGAAACAATCGACAAGAAAGTTAAACTCAAAATAAATTTGTAAAAAAAATTAAAGTTTCATTAATCAGGATTTTAAAATCATACCTTAATCAGTGAAAAATTAGCTACACATAGATTTATTAAAACCCACGAAAAATATTGAAAATAAAAAGAAAATTGATTGATTTCCCCCTAAAGGGATAGAATATAACCTCTCCTCTCTCTTCTTTTCTCTATTTTTTTCTCTCCCAAAAGCTGTTTTCTTTTGTTCGGGACTGGGGCCTTATATAGCTTTTCAATCGACCCTCTTCCCCGAGAATTCCTTATTTGAAATAAGGATTCATGGTCGGTCAACAGTATTTTGCTTTTTGAGAAATTAAGTGCTTCCGATACGGTGTTTTGCGCAGCATTTTAACAACGTGTCTACAGCTCCCGATTGGCTGTATGAGTCCTGGGCCAGCCTTAGGCTGATGTGTCTTCTTCTGATTCGAATTACGTACCCAACTCGATGTATGATAATGTAGCGAACCAGCTCGTTTCACCAGATTTTCCACCGGCCAGAAGCTTATCTCTTCTGAACTCTCGGCCAATTAATTCATCCTCACTAGTTCCGTATCTTGTTCAACTTCCAAAACTCATTCTCTGTTTTAACCTCAACAGCAGCACTTTATCCCCTCCGTTGATCAACTCTTCAATCAATGGCAGTAAACCCATCTTCTTCGTACCGTCGTCATCATCACGGCCAAACAATGGCATCGACCCGACTCCGTCGATATCAATCATCCATTCTTCATCTCAACCATCACAGCAACCTCAAGCACCACTTTCCTGTCTTGCAGAACTCTAGCTCGAGCAGCAATACCTCCATTGTCTGTTCATCTTCTTAATCTCCTCCAGCAGCAATCACTGCCATCAATCTCTGACTGCTGATAGTGTTGGAATTAGTAATCCAAACACAATTTAATATTCAGAAGTGTTTGAGTTATTCGTTAATTGATTCTCTGTGTACAAAACGTGTGATATGATCTACGGTCCGCGAGTTATAACCCCAGAGGTGTCACCATCCTTCCACAAAAAACCCATCAAAACAAAAGTAACACAAAAATCCCATCAAAACAAAATTAACACAAAAATCCCAAATTTAAATGTTGGTTTCATCAATTTTTATTTTGGTTTCATCTATCAATTTTTAAAAGTTTTGGGTTTTTGTATCAATTTTGTTTACGATGGAGTTTCAATGGATCCCAACATTTGAGTAGGGTTTTTGTACCACAAGTTTGGTCACCTTGGGTTTTTATGACTAGTTTTGTATGACCTAGTATTATGTGTTTGTTAGAAATGAGGGATTAAGTCCTAGTAATTAGGAATTTATGTTAGTGAATTAATGGGTAAAAGTTAGAGAGTTTTAATATGTATTTGTGGGTTTAGACTTGGGGTAATTGTGCCTACAAAATAGGAGTAATGGTTACTGGTTAAGAGTCCAACGTTTATGTAATGCCTATTTAAGGCTGTTTTTGATTAATGAAAAGTGTATCAGAGTTGGTAAACAATGTAGTCATATATTTCTCTCTTCTCCATATATTATGTTCTATGCAAATTCTACATTTGGCATCAAGATCCAGGTGATCCTCGGGCAATGGCGAAGAAATTTTTTTCTTTGCCGAGAGTTAAAACATTGTTCTGGAAATTTTATTTTTTGATTTATTTGATGTTTGTTATTGTTTGAGGGAAGAAGAAAATATGAGAAGAAAAATTTATGATGAAGAAGTTTTTTTTTTTGGTGAAGGAAAAAAAATGGATTTTGATGATGGAAAATTGTTACGTAGAAAATGATGAAGATTTGTGTAAAGTACGCAAAGGGATTCAAGAATTAGAATTTTGTTCTAAATGGGATAATTTTCTTTTATCTTGCAAGTGTTTTATATTCTGCTTGACATAAAAAGTATATGAAGGTGCAAATATATATTTAATTTGCATAATATGTTTGGTTAATTGAAATGATGCATTGCAGCATGTTGATCGGCTAATGATGATGATGAAGAAGATCGTGACGACGATAATCTTGATGATGATGTATGATGATGACGATGATCGTGATGACGACTATGATGATGATGAAGGCGACAACAAATCAAATGTTGCTGATATATATGATGATGACGTTTTGCAGATGTATGAAGTTAATGGTTGCAATGGTAAAGACAACAAGGATTCAAACGTGTTTGAATTAAGGGAAGGTGTTGGAATTAGTAATCCAAACACAGTTTGATGTTCAGAAGTGTTTGAGTTATTCGTTAATTGATTTGTTGTGTACAAAACGTGTGATATGACCTAGTATTATGTGTTTGTTAGAAATGAGGGATTAAGTCCTAGTAATTAGGGATTTATGTTAGTGAATTAGGAGTAATGGTTAGTGGTTAAGAGTCCAACGTTTATGTAATGCCTATTTAAGGCTGTTTTTGATTAATGAAAAGTGTATCAGAGTTGGTAAAACAATGTAGTCATATATTTCTCTCTTCTCCATATATTATGTTCTATGCAAATTTTATGGCAGCAGTTGTCATTCTTTCTTCCCTGTTGTTCCTCAAGGTTTCTCTATCTCGTCTCTGACATCATCATCACGGGCTGCAGCTTCATCACTGCCAGAACTCTTCATGCCTCTGGCAAGCTCTTCTCAACCATCGATAATGGCAGCAACCATCATTGACCGAGCATTTCTGCCACTCGAAGCAATCACTAGTGTTGGCAGTAACCAACTCGAACCCCACTCTCCGTGGCTGGCATGCATCTTCATCATCTCACTCTTCCGACAATTACCATTGCACCATGATCATCATCCATCACCCTATGTTTTGATCGAGCTCCCATGACAACAAACCATTGCATTCCCTGAACTTACGTGGAGAAGATAAAGGCATCCCTGAGTACTTTGACAACATTTGATTACCAGTTTCCCCCCATGTAAATGACGTGACTTCCTTTAGCAGTTCCTTTAAAACAATCCACCCCTTAACAAGATGACTTCCCCTTAACGTACAGTGGGGTGCCAATAGCACTTGGACTTCAAATGACGATTTTGCCCCACTTTTGCCTTCGAAGTTCTTGTTTTGATCATAACTTCTTCATACGAACTCAGAATGACTCCGTTGTTTACCTTTCAGGCAGGCAGTCTTGTTCAGTCTCATCATTGCATAATCTAATCCTTTTTTCAAGTACATCCAGTTTCAGAGACCCCCTTTCTAGAGCATCAATTCTATTGAAAAATGCGTTGTTTATGTTCTTTTTTTTTTCGTTGGTATAAACCCAATTATTATACAATTCTTCAGAAGAGGGTTTTTCAGTTGTGGACAAAAGTATCTTTCCTTTTATCATTTCCAAAAAGATTGACAAACTAGGTGGATATGTAAAAGAGATTCTTTATTTTCCATCACTTTCACATGTAAAAAAAAAGTGTGACATTTCGTCTCGGACAGCATCTTCAAATTGATCATTTTTGATATATCGCAATGGACGATTCCATCGTTTACCAGTTTCCCCCCATGTAAATGACGTGACTTCCTTTAGCAGTTCCTTTAAAACAGTCCACCCCTTAACAGGATGACTTCCCCTTAACGTACAGTGGGGTGCCAGTAGCACTTGGACTTGAAATGACGATTTTGCCCCACTTTTGCTTTCGAAGTTCTTGTTTTGTTCATAACTTCTTCATACGAACTCAGAATGACTCCGTAGTTTCGTTTGGCTTCACAATTCCAATGAAGTCTTTCAGTCGTTAACATACAGGGTCTCGAGAAGAAACCTAAGGTTAAAGGAGAATCGACTCTAGCAAAACCAACTAGTATCACACGGGAGGTGTGGGGATTAGTTTTTCCATTTTCTAGATGTCTCCTTTATATAATTTTCAAATCAGGGTTTGCAATCCAAGTTACCTTGGTAACAAAGCATTCAATATTCACCGTTAGATGAAAAATCTGATTTAACCAAGTTAATATCTTTCAACCGTTAGATCGAAACTTAGCTTGTCACACACAAATGAAATGTATTTCATTTAGGTTTGAGTAACTGTACCTAAACATGTACACTTAGTTGGTTCACAAATAGTTAACCAATGGTTAGCCATATAAGCACTTCCATATTAACCGTATTCATCTTCTTCACATAACTAGTTCAAATGACTCATAAAAACTAGTTGAAGAGTTGTTCAATTGCTTAGGTCTTTATGAATAGACACAATTGAAATAAAATCGGTTTGATTCACTTGGATCAATTCATGAACAATATAGCCACGGTTTGCAAAGATTGCATTACTTATTAATTTAATGTTTAAGTTCATGAACTTCCGATTTGAGAAATATAACCAGCTTGGGTACGTGTACGGGTACGTGTACCATAACTACCGGATTTGAGTTTAGAAACTCAGCAGAAATTTTCGGTCGAAAACTTTCGTGGGTACGCGTACCTAAGGTGTCTGGTTTAACAGTTTGCAAACTTACAAACTCAGCAGAAATTTTAGGTTCGAAAACTTCCGCTGGTACGCGTACCCAACCTGTCTCCTTCACCAATACCGTATGCACACATATGCGCACACTTGGTTTCCAGCACATGGATTTATACACTAATGTGCGAACATACTATATATGCTTATATCCATAGTTGGTTACGTAATCTCAACTCTACATTTCAATCATTGAAACATTCTTCTATAATGTTATAATAGTCATTATTCACAACTATCGTCATCAAAGCTATTTTCAAGATTGAAACATCATCATGACTTTCGTCACGGGTAAAGATGAAAAGTGGTTAAAGCGAAAGCTTACCAACACATATTTCGAGAAAAAGATAGGCGAGTAAACTCGTCTCGAAATATCAAATGTGTATGTATGAAAACTATCATACTTATACGACTTTGTCTCAAGAGTAGGAGATAGAGTAGATAGACTTTTGAGTGATAGATAAGTTCAAGTCTCCACATACCTTTTAGTCGGATGAAGTTCCACTAGTTCCTTGAGTAGTTCTTCGTCTTCGTAAGATGATCTCCATGGAGTCTGGAGCTCAACTACACTAAACAGTCCTAAACCGAGGCTTAGCTATAAGTAGTCTAGAAATCAAGACATATAGTTTTGACAACTAAACTTGACAAACATGCTTGAGATAGCAACACATGCGAGTTCGACCGAGCAATGCTCTAACAAAACCGATTGTGTATATACAATCGCTTATTTCAATAAGACCAAAATAAAGATCAGAATTAACTTTATTTCTCTCATCAGGCTCTAATTATTTAGACAGTAACTTAGACCTTTATCTTTAGACAAGACAAACACTAGGTTAGTTAACTAGTTTTTCTTGTCAAGGCATTCGATTAGACTTAAATAACCGAGTCCACCCATTTGATAAGTCTAACTAAGATCATAATTAACTTAGTTTCTCTTATCCGGAATCAATTTGGACTAAATAAATGATCTGTATTTCGTTAAGCCATAACCAATACATACAAACCAAAATAAATCGACTTGCACAATTATTTTCTTAACCGGAAGCAATTGAAACAAACATAGACATTATAGCACTGCAATTGCACCGAATTTTGTTAAGCAAAAACACTTGATGCCCAACAATAAAGAAGATACCAAACAATAAGTCAAATAAATTGACACGGTTTTTCTTAACCGGAAAAAATTGAATCATACACACACATCCATAAAACATATCAATTGTATCGAATTTTTTTTAAGCAAAAGCAAAAACTATGCAATATAAACAGGCTTTTCTTAAACATGAAAACGATTAACTAACAAATTCGTTACCTCAATTCCGCAGCCTCTTCTCCCATGAAAGATATATCATTAAGCGCAAGTTCAAATAAGAACTCTCCTCCAGTGTGTTTTTATCCTCTCGCAAGAATAAAAGAACAACAACAAAAGAAACCTTTACCATAGAAAGGTTGAATTTGTTTTAATTAATGCGTGCCAATAGCAAAAGTTGAAAACCCGAAACACATATGTTATGCTAAACACAACTCATGTAAACATAAGTTGATTCAACATATTGTGACTTTTCACATATGAGTTTCAATCGGAACACCTTATGACCCTTTGATAAATCCTACCAACATGGGCTAGAACTTAATCCCGCTAAATCAAAAATCCACACAAACCATAGGGGTCTCATCATATGAGATCGAATATTAAGGTTAATGAAAACCGAAATCAGACATCTCATAAATCCAATTTGCAATACACCATACATATTCAACAGAAAATCATGTACTGCAATTACCTCAATCTTGTAGGAAATTAAATTACGAAACCAATGCAAAAAGAATGAGGTCATTCAGAGAACGAAAAAGTTATGGGAAAAACAGTTTTACACTCCTTCGTATGGACCAATCGCACCAATCACCAGGACCAGTTACGGTGATTTCTTGTGATGGGTCATACCAATCACCAGTACCGGTTCCAGTGATTACTTGTGATGGATCACAACTTGAATCAACACACTAACTGTTTTGGACATATCTTTTGCATAAAATGTCAGAATTCAGTGATTTTTGGCTCGTTTTGACCATAAAAACAAGAGCTCCACATATATGATCAGTAGAAATCAACATCATAAATTCAAAATTACCGTTTCTATCAAAATCTCAAATATAGATAGAGAAGGTATGAGTATAAAAGAAAAGAAATCTCCCTAAAGATGTTAATTAGTCATATAGTAACCGAGAGGTCATGTGCTTTGTGACTACTCGTTTCCCCGTAGTCTACGTAATGTATACAGCTCTGAGGATCTGATACTAAGTAGTATTGATACCTCTGTTGAACCGATATTGCCAAGTAATAAATGATATCTAAGATCACAATAACAACGAAGAACACAAGTATAATGTAAAAGCTTTTAAGTTATCATGAGACACAAGAGATTTACGTGGTTCGACATTTGTCTACATCCACGGGGTAATGAGTGCTTGTTTTTGTATTAAGTTGTGGTGGTTACAAAGATCTTAAATGCTTCCCAAAGTAATAGAGAGAACTCAATTGGAAGTAAATACTTAAGTTCTAAACATTAAAGAGGTATAAGCTTAAGACTAGATCTTCTCTCCTAGATATTGAATGCCCTTAGTTTGTTGGTGAAGCTTGATATTTATAACCCCTCTTGCTCCAGGTATATCTTTGCTGCCTATGGATCCATCATCTGTTGATATACCTTTCGTACCAATGGTACCTTCGTCCACCGCGTACTTTCTCCAGTTATATTTCGCCACCTCAGCTGGACCACGTTCCTTCGGGAACTACCCAATCTTACTACAGTTTGTACCTTCGTTCACCGCTAGCTTCTGCCAATCGGGTTCTGCGACGCTTTCTCTCTCCACGTGCCTAGATTCATGCGTGTAGATAAGATATTTGAGCATTTAATTCTGATTGGATGCGTCATCTACCTCTGTCCCCTCGCCAGCTGACTCTATATAGACTAGGCTTTTTCCTTCCTTCTCTTGACTGTTCATGCCTTCTTTCTTGGGATGAGATAAAGTAGATCTAAGGAGGTATCCCTCGTTACTCAGGCTTCTATGTTTAGCGAAGGCTACACAGTTAGGTATATATGCGGCCACTAAGATCGTGACACGTGTTCCACAGAATATTGGTATTCACAGTTTGCCCCTTTCCTTTCATCTTCTACCGTTTATTAGAAGTGGAAGAAAACTTATGTTACGCCGCCAATTTTGCACGTACCGATTTGGTGGTCCCTACATGTCCTTTCATGCAATAACTTCCCCTTGAATTTCGGGACATCCAAATTTTTTGGATTTTCCAGCCACCTATAAGAGGGGAACAAAGAGAAGGGAATTTTATCAACTCCCTTTCCTCTTCTTCTTCGAACTGTCGCTCTTTATCCATTTTGTTGAGATACTCTTTTGCTGCTAACTGCTCCCCTTTTTCCTTCGATTCTCCGCGTTCTTTGGCTCCACTGTGTATCGTTGTCGGACTAGGAAATTTATTGATGTTGCTTATTATGCTTGCATGTGAGAATTCCTGCTTTCTTTTGCTTGTTTACGCTGTATGGGAACTTGGGTTTTGTTCCATTTTGATTTTGGATGATGGTTTCAGTATGATAGTTCTTCTCCTGCAACTTTGATCATGTGATCAAAGGTTTTTGATTTCCCCGCATGATATGTTTAGACTGTCCCCTTTGGTTGGTTAAGTGAAACCCATGCCCAAAGTTCGTCGGTTTTTTGCCCCCAATTCACTTTTGAATGAATTGCAATCTTCTTCTGCCATTTTTGATGGAGATGTTCTTCCTGCTGGTGTTAGGCAACATGAGGCTTCCAAAGAAACCTACGCGTAAGGGTCCAAAGATATCTTCGTCGATTGATCCTCCTCCGCGAATGGATCATCCTGATGCTACACCATCTCCTCCTCTTGAGGATTCTGAGGTGCCTGCTGGTACTGAGGTGGCTATGGTCGCTGAGGAGGAATTTTTTATCGAGGATCTTCCACCTCCTCCTTCTCACTATGAGCTTCAGAGGCTCCAACTGCGTGACAAGGACAACTTTGCTCATTTGTCTATTGATGAGATTACCAAGTCTTTTCTCCTTCATAAATTCGATATTTTCTTCGTCAATGGCCCTGATGTTCTCACTGAGTCTCACATTCGGGATTTCCCTTATGATGAGAATAATTCTTTGATTAGCGTTGGCCAATTGGCCGCAGGTATGATTCTTCCTCTGTATAGTAGAAAGGATCCTTTCTATTATGACGTCTTGTCCACCAGGGATGACCCGGCAAACAAGACTCAGGTCCGAGGAATTTACCAGTATAGTGGTAATTACTGGCGTGCCCTTCGCGAAAGCTGGTATCGTAGCAAGGGAAAGACTACTTTGAAGTCTTATGACCCCTTTACTGAAGGGAGATCTAAGCAGGAGGACTATACCCCTGCCAACTTCAATGCTACGTATGTTGATGTTATTCAAAAAAGCAACCTTCTTCCTTGGAGTGTTGGTCCTCGTCGTATTCATGTTACTGCTAGGCAGATTAGGGAGGGTAATAGCCTTCGCTTGTTGGAGGAGATTGATAAGACTGGTTGGACTACCATCCCTTATTCTGCTAGGATGCCTTTGCCAAAGTCTGACCGCATTTGTCTTGATCATGATGATCGTTGGGCTCGTACTCCTCTTCGTGTGGCTGGTCCTTGGGCTTATGGTTTCACCACTGCGGACCCCTCAGTCCCTCGTTCAGCTCATTCTTTGCCTGAGAAGTATGATGGGTATCAGCCTTGGATTTCTAATCCTGCTGCTTCTCACGAGGTACCTTTGCTGTTAATATCTTCGTCTGCATAGATATCTTTATCTGCTTTGATATCTTTGTTCTGATGGTCTTCTTTTGCAGTCTGCCCCTACTTCTTCTGTTGGGACTGCTCCAGGCTCTGCTGGTAATTTTGTGGCCACAAGGACTAGTAAGAGAAAGGCTTTGGTTGAAACACCTGCGGAGGTAAGGATCATTATCATACCTTTGTGCTTGTAAGTTCCTTAGTACCTTGCCCCCGATTCTTAGCTGACATGTGTTTCTTTACAGTCTTCCCAGAGGAAGGGTAAGTTGAAGACCGTGATTGATCTTGATGCTTTGGATGATGATCCCAAGGCTGCTGGTGAGGGACCCGGTGACGAAGACATGGAGGATATCGAGGATACTGGCCTTAGTCCTCATTTGGATGATATTGAGGAGGATTTTGTCAAAGATAACCCTAGCCCCGTCTGAGCTGCTTCAGTTGAGGGTGAGAACCTTCTTGTTGGTACTGGTGCTCAGCTAGTAGAGCCTGTTAGCGTTCAAGCCCCTGCACCTACGTTATCCTTGAAGATGCCTTCGTTTTCTTCTCCTAGCAAAGCTTTGCCCGCTATTCCTGCTGCTGCTAGAGCTGCTGTTGTGGCTTCTAAGAGTCTCCCTTCGTCTCCTGCTACCTCCCTTCAATCAAGTGGTTCATTTGCTAAGGTTGTTACCCCCACGGTGAGGGATGGTAGCTCAGATTTTCAGCAGAAGAAGAAGGTTGTGATTTCACTAGGCAGCTTCTCCTTCGATGTTGTTCTTGCTTCACTAGGGAGTGCTCAGTCTGTTTCTACTTCCCCCGCTAGCAAAGATATTGGACCCCCACCTTCGCCACCAGATTGGACCGGACTGGGTAATCTTCTTTCTGCCGGTGATATGGATATGGGCGGCTCTCAAGCTCCTCTTTCTGTTCCTAGTTCTTCTACCATGCCATCTATTCGTCGTGGTGAGGGTTCAATAGTCGTGCCCCTTGTTCGTGTTCAAACAAACAAGGGAGTTGCCACTGAATCTAGCCAAGGTAGGTTGCCGGAGAGCTTGAGCTTGGGTAGCTCCGATGACGCTATTCTTGAGGCCATCCTGCGTGATTCCAAGGGTCCCTTTTCTGTTGGAGTTGATCATCATCATCTTGTAGTTCTTTCGAGATAGCTTCACAACTGGACGTGTTATCTGCCCAGTATCGTGTTGCCAAAGATTTGTTCTTTGACCCTGATTGTGTCCGCTCCAGTCAGAGCTTTGGTGAGATCCGTAGGGGTAGCATCCAAGAGATGAAGGCTTTCATGGATACCTATGCTAACTTCCTCCCCCGTCTTTCAGCGTTCTCAGTAAGTGATTCTTACCTTATCGTTTTTCTTCTTAATATGATCCTTCGTCCGTCCTTATACTCCTTTGTTTGCAGCTTTGCAAGCAGATCGATGTTGGTTATACCTTATTCAAGGTTTATGGGGCTAAATACACTCATTTGAGTGTCCTGCTGGAACGTGCTCGTCAAGAGTATGCTCTTGCCGTTGCTCAGCAGCCTTCGTCGAGTGATGCTACTTCTGCTGCTAAGATATCTTCGTTGGAGGATGATCTGAGGAAAACCTAGAGATCTCTGAAAGCTTGTTTATTGGCTCTTGAGAGAGCTAATAATGCTGCTAAGGTTGCCGAGGATGGTGGCAAATCTTCTGATGCTGTCTTAGCTGCCGAGTTTTCTAAAGCCATAGGTTTGTTTGTTCTTATCCTTAGCTTTTTTCTTTACTTTCTGGTTGCATAGTCCTAAGACAACCTTCGTCTGCCAGACGACATCGCTAGTGAACTTAGATGTCTTCGAGATCAAGTGGCCAATTTAACCTCCAATGTTTGGTATTATCAAAAGAAGTCTGATAGTCTAATGAACGTAATTGTTCATTATGAGGCCCAGCTTTCCCTTGAGTCCGCTCATAATGCAGACTTAGTGATGAAGACGGCTTCGCTTCGTGAGGAGTGTGACGAAGCCCTTTGCTGGAAGGAGAGTCTCATTTTAAAGCAAAAGGAGGATATTTCCTTAGTCGAGAAGCGTCTATCTACCCAAGAAATTATTCGCAAGAAATATCATGACGATTTTGAAGCTGCTTGTGCTTCTTTAGCTAAAGTTACTGCAGAGCGTAATGTTTTAACTTCTGAGGTCTGTTCTCTTAAGAACAAACTTATTGATGCCAGCTCCGTGCCTTCTTCCATGTCTCATGCATTCTTAGTAAAAAGGTTTGAAGAGTTAGAGAATGTGTACCAATTTTTATCCTCTGAGAATGCTTCGCTCCGGATAGATGTTGATGATCTTCGGACGGAGAGGGATACCCTTGTGGAAGACTTTGATGCGGCTGAGGTAGACCTTGCTGAGGCTCAACATAGTTTAGAAGAGTCCCTTAGTCATGCCGAAGGTAGCTTAGGACAATTATTTTTTCCGTAGCATCCTTTGTATCTTTAGCTCCTTGTTCTTGTTGCTGATACCCTTTGTGTCTGCAGGCCTCAAAGAGAAGTTGGTGGGTGCTAACGCCAAGATTAACAACCTTGAGGGCCAGATATCTCAGCTGGAGGTATCTCGCCAGTTTGATGCTGCTGCTAAGTTTAAAGATGAGGCGCTGATAGGTGTCTAAAACACCTAATTTTATATATATTATTTATGCTTTCCTTGCTATGTTTTCTTGTGAATTATGTATCTTATGTTTGCTTTTGAGTTTTATAGGTGTTTCAGAGTCATTGGAGAAAAAGCAAGTGTAACTCGTTTAAATCCTGGATTTCATCTCGTCATCTTGGGGAAAGCGAAAAGATGAAGCCAGTGACGAAAGAATGTGGGCGTTCCGACGTCGCATGAGAAAGTTATGAGCAAAATCATTGAGTAAGCTTGTCAGTTCCCTAGAACTGACAGTACATGTAAAGGGGTGCAATTTAAGTTGGCCCTTATCCAGTAGCACATGGGTGGATATATCACTTTCACTTCCTACACTAAAACCTAAAATCGAGAGAAACCATTTTCTCTCATCATTGTTTCCTCTCTTTCCCACACTTCCCTAAACCAAGCGGCCATGGAATTCAAGATCAAGATATCGAGAGAGATTGAGGTTGAATCTAGTTCAGACAATGAGGTTTGTATATGAGGATGGAGAGAAGATGAACGAAATGGATGTGATTGACGAATTGGGTGTTTGCTGGTGTCCATGAATTGTTGAATGAAGATGATGGAAGAATCAATGAAGCTGCTGCTGAAATAGATCGAGAAAATGTTAGTAATCAAGAGATTGAAGGTCACTGCTGCTGTGGTGCAGAGATGCAGAAGTTGAGAAGGTGTTGATAATCTGTGGTCTTATTGCTGTCATCGATAGGAAGCTTGGGGTATTGAAGATGGGTAAACTCAGTTTGAGATTGTATTGATTAGAGAGGAAGAAAAGCTCACTGTGGTGTTGAGAAATGTATGATTTAGATTCTGATTTGGTAAGATTGCAGTTAGGCAAGAAATAATTCTTCAGATGCAATTGAATTATTGAATGGGGTTTTGATGGATCTGAATTTGAGATGAAGAACTGGATTGATTCTTCTAGGGTTTCTTGAGAATTACAGGTTAAGGGTACAATGAATTGTTTAAGCTACAGATGGGACCTACAAAGCTAGCAATTGAGGGTTTTGCAACTTATGATGAAATTGAACTGTGACTGAGATGACATTGCAGGAGAGCACGGATTGCAGTTTTGAATGGCAGTTGAGTTGCAAAAGCTGGTTGCAATGAACTGTCGGTGGGTTGTGTTGCACAAGGTTTTGGTGTGGGTTCGGACAGGGAGTGATATTGCAGCTTATGTTGCAGAAATGACAGGAGCTAGTGCAGTAAATTGAAGTGCAATGGAGGAGTTAGTAGGCATATTGCAGCTGGAGAACTGGAACTTGCAAGGCAATGGATTGCAGGGTTGTGGCTGGAGTTTAAAGCAGCATGAAGTAATGGCATTGATGATGTATAGATATATGCTAGGACAGGTACCCACAGGTGCAGTTCTGGTAGAATAATACTGTGTCGTTGGATGCAGTTACATGGGTTGAAGTGAAGCAGATAAGCCAGAGAATGGCACTGGTGTCGCAGGAATGGCAGAGCCGCAGAGAATTGGATATTGAGATGATCTAGAGCTGCAGTTTAGAACTCGTTGCATGAGATAGTTGTAGCTTGACATGAGGTGGAATTGGAGTTGTGAATGGAGGTGTGTGTGGTGACAGTGATGGTTTAAATGGTTTGCTGAGTACGGAGCTAGTGAAACTAGTTATGAAGCTACAGAAGATTGCAGTTGCAATGAGGAATGGCCACTATGGATGGATATGCAGTGGTGATGCACCAAGATGGTGCAACACAAATTCCGGCCTATGCAATGGCCTATGCTAGTGCCACTCAGACCAGTCAGCTGAGTAAGAAACTGTCTAGCGATCTGATTCATCTGCCTGACTCACTGACTCGGTGCTCGACCCGGTTGACCTGACCGAGTTGACTCGTTTGACCGGTGACCGGGTGGACTTGCCGGTCACCTGAGCTACTTTCCCGGTTGACTTCCGGCGACCCTCCGACCAATTTCCGGTGACTTTTCGGCGACCGAATTGGCAGAGTTTCTACACGGGTTCTATTGACTTTTGGTCCACGCGGATTTTCATCTAATGGAATTTGGAAAGCAAAGGACTATAAAAGAAGACTTCTACAACTTTTGAGGGATCACGTTTTATTATTCTTCTTGGAGCTTTGGAGAAAACTACTTCTATGGTTTGATTTTCTTTCATCTTCTTTATTATTTTATTGATGATGAACTCCATTATTATGAGTAACTAAATACACTTATTGGTTATGGGATAAAAGTTGATTTGTCAATGTATGTTATTTGATTCTATGGATTAGTTTTGTTTGAACTTTATTGTTTATGATTCATGGTTAATAGTGTTTTATGATTTGATTGTTTGATTGGTTGAGTCCGGAATCAATCCGATTTGGTTTCATCTCTAGAGCTATATTAGGGTTTTAAATACGTAAAAATTGTTTGTCCCTGATTTCAAGTAGCATAATTGTGGTTAGTGCTTGTAGTGATATATCCTACTAGCTACATATGAATCATAACCTTGGTTAAAACAAATTAGTGCTTTTACACGTTTGTTTGATTTGATTAGTCTTATTCCTAAATCTTAAAGCTTTTAAGGAGTTAAACTTAATTGTGCTTTTACACTTTGGGTTGCTTTCTAGGAAGAATTCACATATGCATCTTTTAATGTGGTTGTGATGAAATTAGGGAATTAGCGGGATATTCTTGCGATCAAGGTATTTTAGGACTTTTAATAAATAAGAGATTAAATTATAAATTCTATTCAATGATGAAAAATACATGCTTGTGAATGATACTATCCCATGACCAATATCCTCTCCTTATTGATTATTCCAACTATTTAATTAGCTTTGATTTATTATTTTGCTTTACGAAAACAACAAAAATCACCCTTGGTTATCTTAGAAACTTAAATTTATATAAAAACAAAAGCCTCTCCGTGGATACGAACTCTTTCCTACCACTTTCTACATTATTGTAGTTGAGTAAGGAAGTGAAATTATATTTGTCGGCTGACAACCGGTCAAATTTTGACGCTGGTGCCGGGGAGGCATCGGTTTGTTATATAGTTTTGGTTTCTTATTTTTTTACGTTGGTTTTAACTTTGTTCTGAGAATTGTGTTTTAGGTACCTTGCTGAAATACAAACCGAGGGGAGCAATGGGTGATGCTAATCGCACACTCAAGGAGCTAGATTCTCACAAGTTGGATACACAACAAGGGTGTATTCAATCAAATTCTACTTTTGAGATTAAGCCGGGGTTGCTTAGAGAATTATCAAAGTTCCATGGCATGGTGAATGAAGATACAAACAAGCATCTTATGGACTTCCACACCATTGTCACGGCTATTCTTCCAGCAAATATGGATGCGTATAGTGCAATGTTGAAAGTTTTTCGATTCTCGTTGATGGATAGCGCTAAGGATTGGTTGTGTTATTTACCTCCCGGAAGTATCACAACATGGAATGGGATGAAGAAACTCTTTTTGGAGAGATATTTTCCTGCAGCAATGGCTACTCAAATTCGCAAGGAGATTTGTGGGATGAAACAAAGTGTGGGGGAATCTTTATATGAATGTTGGGAACGATACAAGAGGTTGGTGGCAAGATGTCCTCACCATCAATTCAGCGACGCTTTGATTATCCAATACTTCTATGAAGGACTCCAATCAAGTGATAGGAATCTTCTTGACGCTGGTAGTGGTGGTGCACTTATGAACAAGACGGTGGCACAAGCTAGAGAGTTGATTGTGAGTATGGCAGCAAATTCTCAACAATTTTAAATTCGTGATGGGAGCTACCTACCAAGAGAGTTAATCAAGTTGATGAGATTATTGAGTTACGTCAACAAATGAGCAATATGATGGCAATGATGCAACAAGTTGCAGCCGTGGTTGTAAAACCGTCACGCCAAGCTTATGAGAATGTGGAACAAGTCAATGCTATTTTCTCAACTCAACCATATGGTACTTACTCCAACACTTACGAGCAAGTTGCAAGTGCAAGTTATTTTTACAACCGTCCGAGTGAGTTCCAACAACAAGTGCAACAACCGCAACAAGCCCAAAATTCAGAATTGGCAAAGATGGCTACTTTGATGGAGACTCTAATTTCCGTGGTACAACAAAATCAACAACTAGCAGACTTAAATCAGCAGAAAACGGATAATGCAATTAGAGAGTTGCAAGAACAAGTTGGTCTACCATCACATCAACAATTCCAGCCACAACAACAACCTCAAAATCAAGGGTCTAATATGGAAGAGTTGCTGACATCTTTTATGCAAAGAACGGAGAGTGCGGTCCAGGACTTGCAAACACAAGTTGGTTTAATGGCCGAGGATATTAATCAGCTGCATACACAAAATGGTGAGAAACTCCCTTCCCAACCTCTTAACCCAAGTGAGGGTGTCAATGCGATTACGTTGGGAAGTGGTACACAATTGTGCAACCCGAAAGTACTGATTTGGGTAAAGAAGAAGCCCCAAAGGAACCAACTTTGGAGGAAAATAACGTAGATTTCACCCAAACTCCCGAGGTAACTAAGTCCAACTCTAAACCTCTTGTTTCTACTTATGTTCCTCCTCTACCTTTTCCTGGCAGGTTTGCCGAAGCTAATAAGGTGGAACAAGAAAGAAATATTTGGGATGTTTTTAAGAAGGTCCAAGTGAATATTCCACTCATTGAAGAGATTAGGTAATCTCCTTGCTATGCAAAGTGTGTAACGGAGTTGTGCACTAACAAACACAAGATAACCGGTAATCAGGTAATGAGTGTGGGGGTAAACGCTTCGGCGTATCTTAAAAAGAAACTTCCACCTAAATTGAAAGATCCCGGTAGTTTCACTATTCCATGCACAATTGGTAAAACAAGATTTACAAAAGCTATGCTAGATTTAGGAGCTTCCATTAATGTTATGCCTACTTCTATTTATGATGCTTTAAATCTTGGTCCTCTTAAGAAAACCGGCATAATTATTCAACTTGCCGATAGGTCTAACGTTTACCCGAAAGGGATTGTTGAGGATATTTTGGTGCAGGTAAAAGGACTAATATTTCCAGTGGATTTCTACGTTTTATACATGAGTGATGTGAATTCATCCTCGTCTCAACCTTTGTTGTTGGGTAGACCATTTTTTAGTACCGCTAGAACGAAGATTGATGTCCACGATGGCACCTTGACTATGGAGTTTGATGACGAAGTCATACACTTCAACATCTTTGAGGCGAGGAAGCACCCAAATACCATTCAAACAAATTTCCATAATGTGTTGGAAGCCGGCTAAGGCGAACAAAGTAAGGAGAAAGTCGGGCTAACGACTTCAAACCAAGCGCTAAGCGGGAGGCAACCTACCGGTTTTGTATCTTTACCTTTATCTTTTTATTCTTAAGTACTTTTGTCTTGTTTTTAGCTTTTTCTTGTCTTGAATTTCCCACCTTGACTTACTTTGGATGATTCAATTTACATTGAGGACAATGTAAAGTTTAAGTGTGGGGGAGTGGTTAAGCTTTTGCTTTGTACCTTTTTCATGCATTTTTTTTCAACTTTTTTGTAAATTAGTGAATAAGAAACTCCAACTTGTAGTTAGTTTAGAGTCACATAGTATACATGTCGCTAAGATTACATCGAGAATCTCACAATAGTGACTGAACTTAGAGATGACAGAGAACATGATCGGGTTTCTTACTTGTATAAGAGTTAAAGTTGGATTTAAACATCCCAGTGGCAAATGAGGTGCAGATTGAATTCGGTATTAGATTTGTGATCCCCTATAGTGGAGACTACCCATGTTACATTATGTGAGGCACCGACCTTCAATTCTTTGTACCTGTCTAAATATGTGCTTTTAGAGTGTGTGTCACCGTACGTTAATTCCGGGTAGAATGGTGAGCTACCCAACTTCCCACCATAGAAGCACTATTTTGATCTCTTGAGTGCTATTTTTATCAATCATGAATGGTGACATCGAATTTCTAATTTACATAGCACTTGTATTCTTGTTCGCAGTTAGCACCATCCACCTTATCTCTCTCTACACCAACGGGTCCATAGAAACACCATCATCATCAACAAGGGAGCGACATCAAAATCTACAAGGAAAGTTAATTACGTTCAAGGTTTACAAGCAACAGTACAAAAAAGATCAGATTTCATATTCAAGTATAGCAACAAGACAAAGAGCATATTTCCGATTACAAGTTGAAGACTATTGTACAAGAGTGAAGATTATCAAGATGAGAATTCAAGAAGTTTATGATATCAATACATACAAGTTGTGAAGAATTGAGTGATAAATTACTTACACCATGGCCTTTGCATTTTATTTTATTTGTTAGTTTGTATTTTATTTTCTCTTGTCTAAAAAAAAAAAAATTAAAAAAAAAATTAAAAAAAAATAGAAAAGGAAAAATCGAAAGAAAGAAGAAAAAAAGAAGGAAAAAAATTCATTTGTAATGTATTTTGGTTTGTTTAGTTCATTTTTGGTTTTGTATTTATTTAATAAAGCCAATGGGAGAAGAAATATCCATAATGAAGTTTAAAGCAACAAGGAATTGAGGAAAGAATCACATTGTCAAGATTCTACGAGGTTCAAGAGTTATCATCAAGTGTGGAAGACCGAAGACGAAGATGAAGACAAGGATTGAAGACCGAAGACGTTTCTATGGATGTTGTGAGAATGGTGCTAACTGCACACCGAACGGATAACGAGGTAAGTAAGCATATTCCCACCTTCATTAAATGGTTGATTTCCTTTCTAAGAGATCGTCAGAAAATGGTTTTTAAAATGATAAAAGATGTGGGTTTTTAAAACACTTCGGAGGGTTTTACCTTCCTACCATTCAAGGTGTCGCAGGATTTTCTCTTCATTCCTACCTGGACACATGTGTGACCCATAAAGAGTTATTATTATTGAGAGCAATATCATAAAACCGTTTCTTGTGAGGCAGAGTCGGGACTTTTGATCACTCCGAACCCGATTTTCTCTCGAGAAGGGATGGTTATTTCTATCTCAACATTTAAGGATGAGATTGTGTTCATTTATGTGTCTAACTTCTTATTGCTAGTGTGCAGAATTTCTATGTCTTCTTAGCGCGTTGGATGCTATCATTACGGAGAACTAGTAAGTTGGAAAAGTAGGTTTTGTAGGCATACCTCTTGTAAACCTTCACGAGACTATAACTCATCCACTAGGGACACCTAGGGGTTTAAAGGCTTGTTATTTATACTAAAAGTCACCATAGCCTCGACGAGACGGAGTTGTATGTATTTTAGAATTGTTTTGTTTGATTTGCTCGAGGACTAGCAAAGTTTAAGTGTAGGGGAATTTGATAGGTGTCTAAAACACCTAATTTTATATATAGTATTTATGCTTTCTTTGCTATGTTTTCTGGTGAATTATGTACCTTATGTTTGCTTTTGAGTTTTATAGGTGTTTCGGAGTCATTGGAGAAAAAGGAAGTGTAACTCGTTTAAATCCTGGATTTCATCTCATCATCTTGGGGAAAGTGAAAAGATGAAGCCAGTGGCGAAAGAATGTGGGCGTTCCGACGTTGCATGAGAAAGTTATGAGCAAAATCATTGAGTAAGCTTGTCAGTTCCCTAGAACTGACAGTACATGTAAAGGGGTGTAATTTCAGTTGGCCCTTATCCAGTAGCACATGGGTGGCTATATCACTCTCACTTCCTACACTAAAACCTAAAATCGAGAGAAACCATTTTCTCTCATCATTGTTTCCTCTCTTTCCCACACTGCCTTAAACCGAGCGGCCATGGAATTCAAGATCAAGAGATCGAGAGAGATTGAGGTTGAATCTAGTTCAGACACTGGGGTTTGTATCTGAGGATGGAGAGAAGATGAACGAAATGGAAGTGATTGACGAATTGGGTGTTTGCTGGTGGCCATGAATTGCTGAACGAGGATGATGGAAGAATCACTGAAGCTGCTGCTGAAATAGATCGAGAAAATGCTAGAAATCAAGAGATTGAAGGTCACTGCTGCTGTGGTGCAGAGATGCAGAAGTTGAGAAGGTGTTGATAATCTGTGGTCTTATTGCTGCCATCGATAGGAAGCTTGGGGTATTGAAGATGGGTAAACTCAGTTTGAGTTTGTATTGATTAGAGAGGAAGAGAAGCTCACCGTGGTGTTGAGAAATGTATGATTTAGATTCTGATTTGGTAAGATTGCAGTTAGGCAAGAAATAATTCTTCAGATGCAATTGAATTATTGAATGGGGTTTTGATGGATCTGAATTTGAGATGAAGAACTGGATTGATTCTGCTAGGGTTTCTTGAGAATTACAGGTTAAGGGTGCAATGAATTGTTTAAGCTACAGATGGGAACTAGAAAGCTAGCAATTGAGGGTTTTGCAACTTATGATGAAATTGAACTGTGACTGAGATGGCGTTGCAGGAGAGCAAGGATTGCAGTTTTGAATGGCAGTTGAGTTGCAAAAGCTGGTTGCAATGAACTGTTGGTGGGTTGTGTTGCACAAGGTTTTGGTGTGGGTTCGGACAGGGAGTGATATTGCAGCTTATGTTGCAGAATTGACAGGTGCTACTGCAGTAAATTGAAGTGCAATGGAGGAGTTAGTAGGCATGTTGCAGCTGGAGAACTGGAACTTGCAAGGAAATGAATTGCAGGGTTGTGGCTGGAGTTTAAAGCAGCATGAAGTAATGGCATTGATGCTGTATAGATGTATGCTAGGACAGGTACCCACAAGTGCAGTTCTGGTAGAATAATACTGTGTCGTTGGATGCAGTTACATGGGTTGAAGTGAAGCAGATAAGCCAGAGAATGGCACTGGTGTTGCAGGAATGGCAGAGCCGCAGAGAATTGGATATTGAGATGATCTAGAGCTGCAGTTTAGAACTCGTTGCATGAGATATCTGTAGCTTGACATGAGGTGGAATTGAGCTTGAATTGGAGTTGTGAATGGAGGTGTGTGTAGTGACAGTGATGGATTAAATGGTTTGCTGAGTATGGAGCTGGTGCAACTAGTTATGAAGCTACAGAAGATTGCAGTTGCAATGAGGAATGGCCACTATGGGTAGATATGCAGTGGTGATGCACCAAGATGGTGCAACACAAATTCTGGCCTATGCAATGGCCTATGCTAGTGCCACTCAGACCAGTCAGCTGAGTAAGAAACTGTCTAGCGATCTGATTCATCTGCCTGACTCACTGACTCGGTGCTTGACCCGGTTGACCTGACCGAGTTGACTCGTTTGACCGGTTTACCGGGCGGACTTGCCGGTCACCTGAACTACTTTCCCGGCTGACTTCCGGCGACCCTCCGGCTAATTTCCGGTGACTTTTCGGCGACCGAATTGGCAGAGTTTCTACACGGGTTTTATTGACTTTTGGTCCACACGGGTTTTATTGACTTTTGGACTTTGGGCTTTGAAGACCTAATTTTGGAAAGCAAAGGACTATAAAAGAAGACTTCTACAATTTTTGGGAGATCACGTTTTATTATTCTTCTTGGAGCTTTGGAGAAAACTATTTCTAGGGTTTGATTTGCTTTCATCTTCTTTATTATTTTATTGATGATGAACTCCATTATTATGAGTAACTAAATACACTTATTGGTCATGGGATAAAAGTTGATTTCTCAATGTATGTTATTTGATTCTATGGTTAGTTTTGTCTCAAATTTATTGTTTATGATTCATGGTTAATAGTGTTTTATGATTTGATTGTTTGATTGGTTGAGTCCGGAATCAATCCGATTTGCTTTCATCTCTAGAGCTATATTAGGGTTTTCAATACGTAAAAGTTGTTTGTCCCTGATTTCAAGTAGCACAATTGTGGTTAGTGCTTGTAGTGATATATCCTACTAGCTACATATGAATCATAACCTTGGTTAAAACAAATTAGTGCTTTTACACGTTTGTTTGCTTTGATTAGTCTTATTCTATAAATCTTAAAGCTTTTTGGGAGTTAAACTTAATTGTGCTTTTACACTTTGGGTTGCTTTCTAGAAAGAATTCACATATGCATCTTTTAATGTGGTTGTGATGAAATTAGGGAATTAGCGGGATATTCTTGCGATCAAGATATTCTAGGACTTTTAATAAATAAGAGATTAAATTATCAATTCTATTCAATGATGAAAAATACATGCTTGTGAATGATACTATCCCATGACCAATATCCTCTCCTTATTGATTATTCCAACTATTTAATTTGCTTTGATTTATTATTTTAGAAAACAACAAAAATCACCCTTGGTTATCTTAGAAACTTAAATTTATATAAAACAAAAGCCTCTCTGTGGATACGAACTCTTTCCTACCACTTTCTACATTATTGTAGTTGAGTAAGGAAGTGAAATTATATTTGTCGGCTGACAACCGGTCAGGCGCTTCAGCAAGCTAATAATCAGCTTATCGCTCAGATTAGGGAGCTTCATCAGAAACCGGCTTCGGACCTAGCGTCGCAAGCTTCCCAAATGGAGGCGCAGTTCAAGCGTTCTGTCATTGACTATATTAACAATGTTTTTGCGGAGGCTGAGCTCCAAGATGAGGGTGTTGTCTTCCCTCGCCTTCCTTACCCTTGATTGTGCTATGCTGACCTTGTTTTCAACCGAACTCCTTTGATTATTGTGCCCCCAGCTGAGGGGCCTTTGTTGTCTCCTTTCCTTGAAACAATGCTTCGTTATTTTCTGAACCTTCGTCATCTGCAACTTTGAGATGTGTTAGTTTTATTTTGGTAGTACTTATTTTAGTACCTTTATTATTATATATATAGACGTATTATGTCTAATTGTTTGCACATTCGAGTCATCACAAGGTGCTAAGGTGTTTTTAACCTTTGGTGGAACATTCATCATCCTACCCAAGTCTCCTTTGGCCAGAAGGTACCATGGTGGAGAGGGCTCCTACGTGGGTAATAATTTTCCTGTAACCCTACACGTTCAGCGCGATTGTTGCTTTACTTCGACAAGGTATCTCTCTTTGTGGGATATATTGCTTATTATTTGCCTTTCAGTGGGATTCATTTGCCCTTAGGATCCGAGATTGACATATGCGCAGTTATGTCATGCCTTGCCTCATCGTCAATTCTGATGGAGGGTGTCTTTTCTAACCCAATTTGCATTTAATCAACATGCACTTTTTCTTAGCAAAAAGTTTCTTTCATTGATTAATTTGGTTTGTAATACCTTTGATCAGGAATAGAACATGGCGGGCTATTGCCCCTTCCCTTCTTCTCCTGAGTGATAACCATTCTCTTACGGGTAATACTTCTTTAGGTACATTGCATTCCAAGGGTGTTGCAATACTTCCCCTTTGAGATTTCTTAAGTAGTATGAACCCTTTCCCGCAATATCGTGTATAATGTAGGGTCCGTCCCATGTCAAAGCTATCTTCCCCCACTCTTTCTTCCTTTGATATGGTGGTATTTGACGTGTACGTATTCTTCGACCACAAAGTTTCTAGGAATTACCTGTTTGTTGTATTCACGAGCCAACCTTCGTTGGTAGTTTACCATCCTTTGCAGAGCTACTTCCCGCCTTTCTTCGAGGTCATCAAGCTTTTCCAGCATAAGATCTGTTGTCAGATTCTTTTCCCATGCCTCTGTCTTCGTTGTTGGCAATATTATCTCCGTTGGGATGACTGCTTCGGCTCCGTAGGTAAGTAAGAACGGAGTTTATCCCGTGGATGCCCTTCTAGTAGTACGGTAGGCCCAAAGGACATTGTGCAGCTGCTCACACCATCTTTTCTTGTATGCCCCCAGCTTCTTTTTTAAGTTCATTGTTATCGTCTTATTAGTGGCCTCCGCTTGTCCATTGCTCTTAGGATATATCAGAGTAGACTTGTTTTTCTGAATAATGAAGGTGTTGAAGAGCATGTTTATGTTATTTCCTTCCAACTGTTTTCCATTCTCAGAGACTATGGCGAGCTGGTATCCTGAACCTGTAGATGATTTGCTCGAACAAGAATTTAAAGACATCTGTGTCCCTAATCCTTGCCAAAGCCCTTGCTTCCACCCATTTGGTGAAATAATCCGTAGCTACGATAAGGTATCTTCTTTTTGATGTCCCCTCTATCAAGGGTCCAACAATGTCAACTCCCCATTTGGCGAATGGCCACGGGCTGATGACCTAGTTAAGCTCCGTCGCTGGCGCTTTAATCTTCCTAGCATAGCGTTGACATCTTTCACAACGCCTTGCTACATTCTTCGCATCTTCGTCCATGCTTATCCAATAGTATCCTTGCATTTTGGCTTTGATTGCCAAATACCTTCTTCCGTTATGATTGCCAGCTTCTCCGCTGTGTATATCATGCAGTATCCTTTTACCTTCAGTTTGTGAGAGACATCGCATCAAAGGTCCAAGAAATGACCTTCTATACAGTATCCCGTCTCGTAGGCTGTACATTGCTGCCTTTGATTCGAGTTTTCGAGCTTCTTTGACGTCTGCGGGTAAGGTACCTTTATCAAGGTACTGGTGAATTGGGATTCTCCAGTCGTCCTCAGCTTCGTCTTCGTTGCTTTCATCTGACGTGGGTTGATTTTTATCAGACTCACCAGCTTCGTTTTTAGTTTCTCCCATCGCTTCATCTTCTTTATCTTTTTATGCTTCCCCCATGGCCCTTGTTTGGAGAGCTAAGGTTTCTTCAGTGTCGGAGGTTAGCCCTTCTATCGAAGGTTCATAAATTCTCCCAGTTTGGACTGAGGTAGTGTTTTTGTCTCTCAGCATTGATGATATAAATGCCAAGGCATCTGCGCGTCTGTTATCTTTTCGGCAGACATGTCTGAATGTGACCTTGTTGATCTTTGACACATGCTTCTGTGCTATCTTTAGATACGAAGATAGTATCGTATCCAGAGTTTGGTATTTGAGCTCTATTTGTCTAATGACCAATTGCGAATCACTAGTCAAACAGACATCTGATAAGCCCAACTCATGTGCTAAGCGCAGGCCGTGTATAACTGCCTCATACTCCATGATGTTGTTAGTGTATTGTTCGAATTCTAACCTGAATGCATAGATGAGTCGGTCTCCAGTAGGGGTTGTTATCACGATCCATATACCTGCGCCTTCTCCGTTGGAGGAGCCATCTACGAATATCTCCCACCTTCATGAGTTCCGTGGTTCCAAGAGATCCCCTAGTTCCGGCTTGTCTTCCTCCATTCCTGGGATGCCGTCTATCTCAGCTTCGTCATTCAGAGGTAGGTTTGTCAAGAAGTCTGCTAAGATTTGTGATTTCTCCGCTTTCCTGGTTTCGAAGATTATGTGAAATTGTTTGATCATGGCATTCCATTTTGCCACTCTTCCAATCTTCTCCGTGCTGTCGAGGATTTGACTTATTTGAGCCTTCGTGAAAACTCGGATGGTGTGTGCATCGAAATATATTCTTAGCTTTGTGTTGCCACTACTAAGGCATATATGAGTTGTTCCACCTTGGTGTAGTTACGCTCCGCTGACTGAGTGTCTTGCTGATGTAGTATACGGGCTTTTCTCCTTGCCCTTGGTCTCGTACCAACACTGCTCACAGCGTAGCTTGTTGCTGCTAGGTATAGTGTGAGTATTTCGCCTGGCTCCGGTTTCTGCAAGATGGGTACTGATACTAAGTACTCTTTGATCTTGCGAAAAGCTTGTTCGCACTCTTCGGTCCATGTGAACCTGCTTCCTTTCCTTAGTGTGTCAAAAAATGCTTTGCATTTATCTGATGATCTTGATATGAATCTTCCCATGGAAGCTAAAATTCCATTTAGCTTTTGCACTCCTTTTAGGGTTTGCGGAGATGGCATCTCCATTATTGCTCTGACCCTTTCAGGGTCTACTTCGATTCCTCGCTTGGTGACCAAGTAACCCAAGAATTTTCCTGAGGTAACTCCGAACGTACATTTGTCCGGGTTCACCTTCATGTGGTAGCTCCTCATGGCTTCAAATATCTCCCTTAGGTCCGAGAGATGGTTTTTTGCTTCTTTGCTCTTGACGAGCATGTCGTCTACGTAGACCTCCAGTATTTTGCCTATCCATGGCTTGAAGATTTTGTCTACTAATCGTTGGTATGTTTCCCCCGCGTTTTTTGTCCAAAAGGCATCCTTGTATAGCAATACAGCCTCGTGGGGTAAAGAACAGTATGCTCCTGATCTTCTTCCGCAAGGGCTATTTGGTTATAGCCTGAGTATCCATCCATGAAGGATAGCCTTTGGTGGCCTTCGGTTGCATTGACCAGCTGGTCAATATTTGGCAGTGGGTAGCTGTCCTTGGGGCACGCCTTGTTGAGATTGCTAAAGTCGATGCAAATGCGTACACCTCCGTTCTTCTTAGGAACAATGACCATGTTTGATATCCAAGTGGGATATTTGACTTCTCGTATGAATCCAGCTGCAAGTAACTTTTGCAACTCTTTTTCCACCCCTTCGTGGTAGATGTCTGCCACTTTACGTATGCGTTGTTTGAACGGTGGTATCTCCGGTCTGAGCCGAAGGTGGTGTGAGACCAAATTCGGATCGATTCCCGGCATGTCTTCCATTGACCATGCGAAGACATCTGCGTGTTCTTTTAGTAGCCTTTGTAGTTGCATCTCCTCCTTCATCAAGCAAAGTTCCGATGTTGAGCATCTTTGGTTCTGCCTCCGTCCCGATGTTGATTTTCTTTGTTGGTTCTACCGGTGAGCAGATTTGAGGAGTGCTTTTCTGTAATTGTCATTTGGCGGAGACATCTGCGCCTGGAGTGGCGGAGGTGCTTGTCTCCGGGTCTGAGACGGCTTTGGGTACTGAGGAGGCTGCGTCCTGTACTTCCTTGGTATTTGCCTTACGTCTCTTTCTTTCATGCTTTGAGTAGCAGTTCTTTCTTCGTTGAGTCTGATTTCCGCTAGATTGCATAGCCTTGCGTCTTGCTGGTCGCCTTTGATTTCCATTTCACCCATAGGTGTAGGAAAGCGTAGGTACTGGTGATACGTCGAAGTGTTCCTCGCAGTCGATGGACCCATAGTCTGCCCATGATTACGTTGTAGGGCGAAGGTGCGTCCACCACAGAAGCGTGTACTGGTTACTAAGGGTCCTGCGTGTACCTGCAAGACGATTTCTCCCTTCGGTCTTGAGACTGCTCCATTAAAACCATATATTGTGCAAGTGGAAGAATCCATTTGTTCTGATGTCAAACCCATGCGTAGGTAGGGTTCGTAAAATAACATTTAACGAACTGCCCCCATCCACAAGGACCTTCGTAACGTTCCATCCATGTATTGGAAGAGTGATCACTAGTGGATCGTTGTGCATTTCAACCTCCTGGTTGACGTCCTTTGTTGAAAAGGTTAATGGCGTGGCCATCCAGTCCTCCCAAGTGCTAGTGGGTGGTCCACTTAGCTTGAACACTTCATGGGATTCAATCTTCTTTCTGTTTCGAGCTAACTCGAGGATATCTTCGAGCATTTCTTCTTGACCTCCGCTGGAGAAGGTGATCATGTTGATGTATTTTCCATCCTGAGGTAGTTCTACCCTTTTCTTTGGGATCTCCTCAGTCTCCGCTGGCTGCAGTTGTACGTACTCCATGAATTTGCCTTCGTCGATGAATCTTTGGATCACGTTGCGCAGGTGGTAGCATGTATCAGTAGTATGTCCGTAGTATTGGTGGTACGCACAGTACTCCTTAGACTCCTTTGTCTTTTCTGGCTGCTTTCCCCTAGTATTAGGGTAAGGAAAGCCTGGCTTTGCTCCCTCCTTGCTTAGGATGTGAGAGAAAGTTGTGTTTAACTTTGTGTAGACCTTATCCATAAATTCTTCTCTTCCTTTGCCTCGTTTTCCATCTCCGTGCTTGGATCGCTTGTCTCGAGAATTGGTTCTGCCCCCGGCTTCGTTTTGTCGCTTAGATACCTCCGGAATTGGTTCCAGAGAGTTAGTTCGTTGCGGAGCCGTTGTTGCCTTTGCTTGTGCCCTGGGGTTGTCCTTCTGGATTTCTTCGAGTCTGATGTAACGGTCCTGGACAACCCTGAGCTCGCCTTCGGAATCGAGGGCTCTGTTGTGAAGCTCCACGAAGATGGCTGAGGTTCTATCAAGTCCGTACTTATAGCAATTTATGCTAATTTCTGGATTGACTTTTCCAATTGCTTGGCATGTCTTTTGCCACCTGTCTGTGTACTGCATCAGCGTCTCCCGGGGACCGATAGCTAAAGCAAATAGCCTATCTAACCCCCCTTTGTTGATTTGTTGTACATGTATGTCTCCAAAAAACCGTAGATAATTGCTCGAAGGAGTCAATTGAGTTTGCTGGTAAGTTGTCATACCAGGCCAGTGCTGATCCCGTCAAGCTTGCTGGGAAGTACCTACAAAGTACCACCTCGTTTCTTTCCCAATGGGCAAGGACACGAGTGTAATACCGTAGGTGGGCTGCGGGATCTGAGGTACCGTTGTATGCTTGGAACGTAGGTACCGGGCATTTCGGAGGGATGGTTTCCCTCAAAATGCGAAAGGATAGTGGTGACGTGGTTGCCTCCTGTACTTCTTCTAGTCTTGCGCCTGCGTGGCCAGTTTTTAGGCCTTGGATCTCCTTCCGCATTTTCTCCATTTGCTCCATGACCATGTTCACATTGTGAGCATCTTTGGAAAATGCTTCGTCGTAGTAGGTTTGAGAGGGCTTGTATGTTGAATCCGTTTCATCTGGATCATGGTGCGCTCTCCTTGCTTCCTTAGGCTGATTCGCCTTTGGTGGGTTGAGATCCACCCTTCGTCTTCCTGAGATAGCCCCATTTTCACGCCTCGGTTGTGGAGGGTGAGTTTGGGAACCTTCGACTTGTATGTCTAACATACCTTTGAGGTTCTGGTTCTCTTGGGCCATCTCGTGCATTGCATCTTCGTTTTTCTTGTTACGGAGTAACAAAGCTGCTATTTGTGCCGCCATTTGGTCTTCGTTGTGGGCTCCACCCCCTGAGGAGTGTTGTCTGGATCTTCAGAGTTTTCCACTCCTTCCTCTATAATTGGCGCGTCTGGATCTATCTGAATTGGAGTTAGGTTTCCCAACCCTCGCCCCGTAGGAGCTAAGGTTCTGGGTAACCCTGCGTTGGCCGCAGGTGGCTTCGTAGCTGTAGCATGCTCCGGTAATGGCATGCGTAGATTGGTTGAGCTCCTGATGTTTGCCCCATCCCTTCAGCAGGAATAGGATTTGTTAGCAACTTTCTTCTTGCTATTTCGCTTTGTCCGTCCTCCGCTTCATTCCTTTGGTTTGCTTGAGACGGCTTTTGGGATCTCCCTCTTGTGATAGCTGGTCGTGAGCTTGTTGGTACATCAGTTGGTTTCTGCATGCCTTCGGCTTTGGTTATCCTGCGGTTACAGAAAAATCGAAGAAGTCTGCTACTTGGGTACCTTCGTTAAAAGTAGCTATTAATGCTCTGACACAGAAGACTGTTAAGCAGCTTTTTCAGAAAAAGGACTGAAATAATGTTTTTGACAGACGGGTATTAAATGCTTATGACATCCTTGGAAAATACAACCTTAAAATGTCGAAAACCAATGAAAAGGGGGGTCAGATCTTGCGAAAAACAAGGCTATTAAATGCGTTGGAAGATCTTTTATCCTTAAAATTTTACTGAGATTCCTCTGTCAGTCAAAGGTTCTCAGATCTAAGATGCGCTTTGTTTAAGAAAGGTTGTTTTAGTATAAAACAAACATTTTGGCGTTTTGTGAGTATGTTTTTTGAAAGATTTGTTGTGGATCTGTAATGAGGCACGTTTTTAGAGGCTATGAACTCAAAAACATACACAAATAATGGATGAACGAATCACTAGAGAGTGAGATTCATCGGTGAAACACAGATCCCTTCGTTTCAGAAGATGTATAAGTAAAATGTAAAACTGTGCCTAAACTCAGGTTCGTGAGCAAAACACGGTGGGCGCCAAACTGTGACTACTCGTTTTCCCGTAGTCTACGTAATGTATACAACTCTGAGGATCTGATACTAAGTAGTATTGATACCTCCGTTGAACCGATATTTCCAAGTAATAAATGATATCTAAGATCACAATAACAAAAGAACACAAGTATAATGTAAAAGCTTCTAAGTTATCATGAGACACAAGAGATTTACGTGGTTCGACATTTGTCTACATCCACGGGGTAATGAGTGCTTGTTTTTGTATTAAGTTGTGGTGGTTACAAAGATCTTAAATGCTTCCCAAAGTAATAGAGAGAACTCAAGTGGAAGTAAATACTTAAGTTCTAAACATTAAAGAGGTATAAGCTTAAGACTAGATCTTCTCTCCTAGATATTGAATGCCCTTAGTTTGTTGGTGAAGCTTGATATTTATAACCCCTCTTGCTCCAGGTATATCTTTGCTGCCTATGGGTCCATCATCTGTTGATATACCTTTCGTACCAATGGTACCTTCGTCCACCGCGTACTTTCTCCAGTTATATTTCGCCACTTCAGCTGGACCACGTTCCTTCGGGAACTACCCAACCTTACTACAGTTTGTACCTTCGTTCACCGCTAGCTTCTGCCAATCGGGTTCTGCGACGCTTTCTCTCTCCACGTGCCTAGATTCATGCGTGTAGATAAGATATTTGAGCATTTAATTCTGATTGGATGCGTCATCTACCTCTGTCCCCTCGCCAGCTGACTCTATATAGACTAGGCTTTTTCCTTCCTTCTCTTGACCGTTCACGCCTTCTTTCTTGGGATGAGATAAAGTAGATCTAAGGAGGTATCCCTCGTTACTCAGGCTTCTATGTTTAGCGAAGGCTACACAGTTAGGTATATATGCGGCCACTAAGATCGTGACACGTGTTCCACAGAATATTGGTATTCACAGTTTGCCCCTTTCCTTTCATCTTCTACCGTTTATTAGAAGTGGAAGAAAACTTATGTTACGCCGCCAATTTTGCACGTACCGATTTGGTGGTCCCTACATGTCCTTTCATGCAATAACTTTCCCTTGAATTTCGTGACATCCAAATTTTTTTGGATTTTCCAGCCACCTATAAGAGGGGAACAAAGAGAAGGGAATTTTATTAACTCCCTTTCCTCTTCTTCTTCGAACTGTCGCTCTTTATCCCTTTTGTTGAGATACTCTTTTGCTGCTAACTGCTCCCCTTTTTCCTTCGATTCTCCGCGTTCTTTGGCTCCACTGTGTATCGTTGTCGGACTAGGAAATTTATTGATGTTGCTTATTATGCTTGCATGTGAGAATTCCTGCTTTCTTTTGCTTGTTTACGCTGTATGGGAACTTGGGTTTTCTCTCCTAGATATTGAATGCCTAAATATTATGCTTGCATGTGAGAATTCCTGCTTTCTTTTACTTGCTTATTAGTTAATCTTATACCTCTCTAAATATTAAAGAGGTATAAGATTAACTAGATCTTCTCTCCTAGATATTGAATGCCCTTAGTTTGTTGGTGAAGCTTGATATTTATAGCCCATCTTGCTCCAGGTATATCTTTGCTGCCTCTGGGTCCATCATCTGTTGATATACCTGTTGATGGTGGATTTTCATTTAAGGCTAAAATTGTAAAAAAGCCAAAAAATTATGCGCTGACATCCTGCAAAGGATAGAGCCACTGATAAGTGATGAATACTTCTCCACTTTACTAATTCATCCAGGTTGGAGCATGTAGCAACAATCTCTTATACCCTGTGAATTTATAGCGTTATCAATTAATACATGACTAGCCTTGTATTTCCTGTTCCGCTGAACTCTCATTATTAGTGCGGCATGACGACTGAGTGTTGCTCTCAGCAGAGTAACATGAATCTCCAAGCGTTGATAATGAGGTATGCACGAAATACTCATACGGGCTACATCTCTCGGTGTGTTATACTAGTCCGATTAAACATATTTGAATCTGGACTGTCCATATCAGTCTCAGAAACAATCACGGACACGCAAGTCGGCCGCATGATTTAACCAGCTTAAACAATCCTCAGCAGGAGCAGGCTACCACCTTAATGACCACCAGCGGGTCCACTTACGCCCTGGTCGGTCGAATATCTACCACGCCACCCAAACTACCACCGAACACCATCCTGAAGTTGGATGTCCAGGCTGGTATGGAGCGGCTTGGAGGAGACGTGCGAACAAGGCCGCCTATGGCAGTCTCAAAATCATCACTTCCGTCCAACATCACCAGCATGGTTGAACGACATAGATCGTCCCATGACCGGATGGACAAGCGTGTCCTGCACACCGGCGGGCCCCCTTCACGCCTGCATAATCGATCATCCCCTGACTTAGCCACAGAACCATGTACGGTTGCCTGAAGTTGGGTAGGCGTGAAAGCTTAAAGGGTCGCAGGAAATTCCACTAAAGGTTACAATTGATCACGACCATCCAACTTCATCGGCATGATTGGATGGCTTAGATCGGACCCATAGCCACCAGGCAGGTATTGGCGTGTTCACCATCGGCCCAACGTGGGCCCCACATGGTCGGCCTCCCCAAAACAGAAGCGTGGCTTGGTTGTTCGTCTAGCCAAAGCAGCGTGGACGTGAAACCCTAATTAGGGTTTGCGGCACATCACATGTGTCGCAAATCAGTCTCAACCATCCATCTTCGCAGGCATAGATGGAGGGTGTAGATGTAGATTCAAAGGGCCCAGAGCATGTCAACACAATCAAAGCGGGCCCGCCTACATACACGACTAATCGGTCAAGACCAACTATGGTTGGTCGTCTCGATTCGTGCGCCCAAACTAGGCATGGCCTCGCGTTTTCAACTGCAAATCGATCTCGACCACTCAACTTTGCCGGACAAATTGAGTGGCTTAGATCATATCTTCACGGGACAGTAAGGTACGGATGTGTACACTGGCCTGCCGACTGCACGCCTGACTGATCGGCCAAGACCGTCCATGGTTGGTCGTCTCGAAACGCGCGCCCGAAGTAGGAACGACGTGCGGTCTTCAATTCCTTTGCGGCATGGGATTTCTGTCGCAAATCAATCTCAGCCGCTCCTCTTTGCCAGAAAAATTGAGTGGCTTAGATCGCATCTCCATGGGACAGTGAGGTACAGACACCTACACCAGCATGCCGTCTACACGCATGCCCAATCGGCATTGCCAAAAACGTGTCCCATGCTTGGATTCGACCAATCTAAAGGTTGGTGTTCGAGCACCTCCTAAACCCTAATTCGACGGTCGCAGATGTGGGTCGCAAGCCATCTCGTCCGTCCAACTTCACCAGCTTGGACGGACAGCCTAAGACAGGAGTTAGGCGACCAGTGAGGCATCACCACGATCACCGTCCACCACTCTTCCACACAAAGTGATCGACCAAGTCAGGACTTACCTGTACAGCCTCCAAACGATCACTCGAAGATGGTTGGACGTGATGCTATTTTAAGATGCTTAATCCGCGACTTACTCCGTTAAGCCTTAAAACAACGATGCTTCACACATGCTGAATATATTCGATGCATTACCTGCATAAAATACACACGATACTTCACAAGTATCAACTTCCTAAATAACTTAGTTATTTAATCTAGCATCACATGCTACTTTTTGTGGGTCCCACGATCCCCACATTCGAGACATCAAATATGTCACAAACTGTGGGATACTTACTGGGGTATTGGTCTGGCGGTTTACAGCGTGCAGCGCACAACGTGTCATCACAAGAACGTGTCAGGAAGACATAGACAGTTAGTGATGATGGGAGAAGTGGGCAAGACTGATCGTGTGATACTAACACACACAACTCCACTACTCCATCACTCCACTTTCTCCACTTCCCATGAGAGACGTAAGTTAGGCTCAATGACTTGTATAAATAGGTTCTCCTCCCTATTTCCAAGACAGAACAAGAAGACATAAACCAAGTGTTGATACAACCGTATCCAAACACCATAACTGATAGCTTACATTCTTCAAGCCAGTTCAACTTTTTGATACAAGTCATACACAGGCAACACCTTCACAATCTCAACACCTTCTTTGCTTCCCTCCCTAAGATCAACCCCATCTCCTTCGCTTTGTGACCGAAGCAAGTCTGGAACGGCCATTTATTGGTTTAGGCCAGAGTTGTACAGATTGATTTCTCGAATCAAAAGCACTCCCGTGCAGTGCATTTGTTTAGGGTTTAGATTCGTTTCTCATCCACACACCCACATTTACCAAAAACTGCAGAAACAGTTTTCACCCATAAACAATTGGCGACCACAGTGGGAGGTTAATCAAGGAAGCGATAAATGGCATACTTGATCTCCTCGTCAAGATCACATCAGAGATGAGCGTTCCGGAGACTTCTACACCGGGGACTGGTCCCTCTCAAATCAACAGCTTTACTACGAACCAGAGACCGGTGGATCAGGAAGCGGCATCTCTAGTGGAAAGTTTGTTTGAACTTTTACACCTCTCGAAGAATCAGCGGACGGAGACGTTTGCTGCAATTAACCAGAGAGCCCTGGACGTACACCTGGTTCCTTCACGTCCAGAAGTCCTAAACGCATCGGAAACCTCTGTAAATAATGTCACATTTACAGAGGATGACATGATGGCGGAGGAAGGTCACAACCGGGCCCTCCATGTTACCGCACACATCAAGGGTTCAGAGTTCAGGAGGCCCCTCATCGACACAGGAGCATCTTCGAATGTGATTACTCTCAAGACTACATAAACAAGGTTATGAGCGGTTATACTGAACACACATATTGGTAATTCAAAATATATTTGCAATGAATAAAAATACCAATAAGCCTAGTGATTTCCCTTTCGATTCACAAAACGAGTTTATGAACTTACTTCCTTTAAACGAATGTAAAACAATGTTTCATATGATGAAATCTTCACTCATACCCATACATAATCACAATATCATTCATATGATCATGTCGATGTCTTATATACAAAGTTTAATGGTTACGCAATAAACCTCGTATTGTATTCCTTAATACTATGTCTAACTAGAGTTTCATACATAGCTTCGCAGTTATGTTTTCAATATGCACGACTTGAAAGATAGGTTGGGGAAAGAAACAGTTCAAGTCAAATATTACTAACCTCAAGAGGAAGGATGATGTTGACGCTATAGCTCCACACTTTTTCACATTCTTCAAGTCTTCATGTAATACTTGTAAGTCTCATATCCTATCACTTTCAAGCGAACCTATATAAAGTTGATTCTAGTATGTAATCAAACGACTCTTTAAATGAGTTTTGATTCACTAAAATATGACAACCAAACTTGACATACCAACGTTTGGTGGGTTCAACCGAGCTATGCTCTAACAATATCCCCCTTTGTCAATTTTAGTGACAAAACTCTTACATCATATGGATAAACAAATTACAAAACTGCATTAAATTCAATCCTTGAATGCCGCTGCTGACATTACAATAACAAAGATAATACTCCCCCTAAAGGTAAGATAGGTATATTTTCAATCCGCACGTCTTTGTTATTTCCATGTAGTTCCTCATAACTACATATCATATGGTATGTGACTCCCCCTTAGTCTATGCTTTCACTCTCTTCGTTAGAATAAACGTTTTAGCACAAATGTCCTTTCCCTTAGTGGTACCAACTCACAACAAGTCAATATCACTTGTTTACTCCATATATTTCTCCCCCTTTTTGTCACAAAATGACAAAGAAACGGAAAAATAAAAGACAACCCGAAAGGATCTTACAAATCTCACAAAGAGAATTTGCATACCTATAAGAGTTGAGCACGAGGGTTTTACGCACCATTTTAGATAACCAATATCAAAACTGAAACTACAAGTAATTTGGTTTTAACATGTTATCTAGGAAACAATTGCCCGAAGCAATTTTCCCTAATAGTTTAGCATATCAAAAATCGACTAAGCACCTTAGTTCTTTTGCTAAACCGATTGTACAAGTACAATCGTGTTAGAGCATTGCTCGGTCGAACTCGCATGCGTTGCTATCTCAAGCATGTTTGTCAATATTAGTGATCAAAACTATAAGTCTTGATTACTAGCCTATTAGAGCTAAGGTCTTGGATTAGGATAGAAAGTGTATTTGAACTCAAGACTCCATGGCAATCATCATACAAGACGAATGACTACTCAAGGAACTGGTGGATATTCATCGACTAAAAGGTATGTGGAGACTTGAACTTATCTGTCACTCAAAAGTCTATTTACTCTATCTCCTACTCTTGAGACAAAAGTCGTTTTGATATATAGACTTTCATTATACACATTTGCTATTTCGAGCCGAGTTTATCTCGCCTATCTATTTCTCGAAATGTGTGTTGGTAAGCTTTCGCTTTAGCGGAATTTATCTTTACCAAGTGACGAAAGTCATGTTATGTTTCAATCACTTTGAAAATTGCTTTGACGAAAAATGGTCTGTGAATAACGGCTATATAACGTTCTCTGAGAATGTTTCAATGATTGAAATGAGAGTTTAGATTACATAACCATTGGTAGGATATAAACATTGTTGTGGAAACACATATATGCATAAGTCCTTATTCCTTGAACCAAAGTTTGCGAACTTTGTTGATCAAGAGAAATGGAAGTGGCGTGAGCCAAGTCCGCGAACTTGCGGAACTTCTCGGCCCGAGGTTTTCTGCTGGAGTTTGTGTACTCCTTCCATGAGATTAAGTCCGCGAACCCAGTCCACGAACTTGAGAAGATTATATCTAAAGTCGGTTGTTCTTGAATTAATGTTTAAATAAACTAAGGAATGCTTTTGCAAACCGTGGCTATAAAGTTCATGAACCGATTCAAGTGAATCAAACTGAATTTGCTTCAATTGTGTCTTGTGTGGTTATATAAGATTTCCTTGCAATTGAACAACTCTCTAACTAGTTCATTTGAGTCATTTGAACTAGTTATGGTGAAGAAGAATAAGGTTGATATGAAAGTAATCATATGGCTAACCTTTTGGTTGACTTGTTGAACCAACAAATGTTAATGTTTGGGTACGGTTCATAAACCCAAAATTGGACATTTCATTTGTGTGTGACAAGCTAAGTTTTCGATATAACGGTTGAGAAATATTAGCTTGAATCTAATCAGGTTTTCATCTAACGGTGAATATTGAATGATTTGTTACTAAGCTAACATTGATTGCAAATCCTGATTTGGAAGTGTATATAAGGGAGAACTCTAGCAACTGGAAAACCTAATCCCCACACATTCTGTGTGATACTAGTTGTGTTAAGCTAGAGTCGATTCTCCTTTAACCTTTGGTTTCTTCTTCTAAACCAGGTTAATGAATTAAATACTTCATTGGGATTGTGAAGCCAGACCGATACTACTTTTATCGTAGTTGTGTGATCTGATCTTGCTGTTTCTATCGTACGAGTACAATTGTAATAATTGGCTTGAGATTTCTATCTCCGATAGGAAAGATAAAAAGTAATCACAAACAAATTTCGTCTCATCGTTTGTGATTTCACAATATCTTTATTCGCTGCGTCGATTAAGATTATTGTGAGGTGATTGATAATACTAAGTTGTTCTTCGGGAATATAAGTCTGGTATTATTGATTGGTTCCTGTTCACCTTGATTTATCAAAAGAAGGAACAAAACTCGTAGGTATATTCGTGGGAGACGGATTTATCTATTTTCGTAGATTTTTCTGTGTGATACAGATTTGTTTATTAAAGTCTTAGACTTTGGGTCGTAGCAACTCTTAGTTGTGGGTGAGATCAGCTAAGCGAATCAAGTGCGCAGTATCCTGTTGGGATCAGAGGCGTAGGAGCATAACTGTACCTTGGATCAGTGTGAGATTGATTGGGGTTCAACTACAGTCCAGACCGAAGTTAATTTGGAGTAGGCTAGTGTCTATATCGGCTTAATACAGTGTGTGTTCAATCTGGACTAGGTCCCGGGGTTTTTCTGCATATGCGGTTTCCTTGTTAACAAAATTCTGGTGTCTGTGTTATTTCTATTCCGCATTATATTTGTTTATATAATTGAAATAATACAGGTTGTGCGTTGTTCAATCGATTAGAATATCCGACCTTTTGGTTGTTGATTTAAATTGATTGACACTTGGATATTGGTCTTTGGTACCATCCAAGTTATCTCTCTAGTATTTTATAAAGACTCGCAGATTTCTATTTACTTGAGTATATATCAAATCGAGAGATTGAGATATAAACTCTTTAATATACTTTTATCTAGATTGAGTATGACGGTCTAGTTGATTCTCTAGAAAGTATATTGGAGTTTGTCCATACAGATTGCTAATAGAAATATTGGGTGTGGTTGTTAGACCCCCGCTTTTTCAATTGGTATCAGAGCAGGAAAACACGTTCAAGACCTTACAAGTCTGTGTTTGTGGAAATATGAGTCTGTGGACAGAATCTCCTACACGCATACCAAGATGCCTTCTAAAGCTTTTAACTATGCCAAATGTCTTGGGAATACCTCAAAGGATCACTCCTTATCAGATTCTTCTGAATCCCGAGGTAAGAAGGTTGTCCCATCTGGTGCTGACATTTCTCTCTCTGATGAGACATTGGGTACTATGGAAAAGCTGAAAAGGAGCTCACTAGAATCTCAAAAAACACTGGTGAGATTATTGATTTTCAGGATCATGATCAGCTTATTGATGAATTTGAAAAGTCTCTTGATCGAGAACATGAACTCTACAACATCATTGAGTCTTTCTCTAAGAATATTGAAAAACTTCTCCAAGAAACTACTCAACAGCGTGAAAAGATTAGTGTTCTTGAAGATATTGTTAAGGAAGACTCAATTAGAGACAAACGTTTGATCGAGACTCATTTATCAGATCTTAACAGACTTCGTGTTGAAAAGGAGAAACTAGAAGCATCTCTTACTCTAGCTCATGAACAATATTAATTCTTGGAAAAGGAAAACTCTATCTTAAAGAGAAATTTTTCTGTACATACTAACTCTCATGAGTTACAGTACATGACGAAATGTTCTCCAGAAGAAGATTGTGTCAAGAAAATTTTGCATAACTTACAATCTTCTCACATGGCTATGAAGTTAAAACAGGTGTCAATTGTTTCTTCTCCTCCACGAACCTGTACTTTATGTGGGAAAAATAATCACTATGCTATCCATTGTTTTGCCAGAAAGAAACAAATTTCTAAACTTCATAATTTGCTTCTTTACACCGTCAATGGGATAAATAGTCCGTCGACTACTGCAGTGAATGCATGCCCACAGAAAACCAGATACCTTATAAACGTGATCTCTTTCTTAGAAATCATCACATGAATCATATGTTATCTAGTAGTATAAATTCTTGGACTGCTGACAAAAGCATTCCCTGTGTTTATAAGAATGGTTCTGGTAAATCTAAGTCTAGAAAATGGATTCTTTTCTATTCTGATCCTCTTGAACCAATTACAAGAGGTCCTAGATTTAGTCCTCAGAGAAATCCTTCTGATGGATATGTTAACCACACTGTGTCTTACTCTTCTGGGATGAAGGTTAACCAAAGAAAGGCGAAGAACACAAAGATCAAACTACCAAAAGATATGTACAACTCCTTTCTCGATGATCATAGTGGGATTAATTTCCACTCTACCACCTGATTACAGATATTCTTTTCCTTGTTTCTAACTTGAGAGGTACAAGGAAAATTATTGAGAAATACTCAAGTATGTTGTATATTATTTTCTTTCTGTTTTAAGTTTTCTTTGTGTTGAGGGTCCATAAATGTCCGCGTCCTCCTCCTGTGAGTTCTTAGGGTTTCCAACCTGTGTTTACAAACACATATATATTACTTTGTTGGGTTTTCCTTTCCTTAACAAAATTAATATGGAGAACTCTGCAAAATCTTAAGAGATTGTGCTTAGGGTTAAAATCGTAAAACCGTATACCTGACATGACATCACTATGACCAATAGAGCATTTATTGAATCAATCAGCGTGCTTGCGTAAGAATTACCAGGGTACCTTTTTTTTATACATGTGTCATGTTCCACGGTAGAACCCTTCAGTATTAACTGACATCACCTCTGTATATGCCTAACCCTAATTCTTCCACCGTGTCAATGGCAAACCGTGTCAGCAACGTCTCTGCGCCAAGGCATGCCAACCATGCCAGTCGCACCACCTTGCCAATGGCAAACCATTTCAGCCTCGTCTCTGCGCCAAGGCATGCCGACCATGCCAGACGCACCAGCGTGCCAATGGCAAACCATGCCAGCCACGTCTCTGCGCCAAGGCATGCCAACCATGCCAGCCGCACCACCGTATCAATGGAAAACCATGCCATCCACTTCTCCGCGCCAAGTCATGCCAACCATGCATCCGCACCACCGTGCCAATGGAGAACCATGCCAGCCACGTCTCCGCGCCAAGGCATGCCAACCATGCCAGCCGCACCACCGTGCCAATGACAAAGCATGCCAGCCACGTCTCTGCACCAAGGCATGCCAACCATGCCAGCCGCACCATCGTGCCAATGGCAAACCATGCCAGCCAAGTCTCTGCGCTAAGGCATGCCAACCATGCCAGCCGCACCACCGTGTCAATGGAAAACCATGCCAGCCACGTCTCTGCGCCAAAGTATGCCAACCATGCCAGCCGCACCACCGTGCCAATGGAAAAACATGCCAGCTACATCTCTGCGCTAAGGCATGCCAACCATGCCAGCCGCACCACCGTGCCAATGGCAAACCATGCCAGCCACGTCTCCGCGCCAAGGCATGTAAAACCACGCCAGCCGCACCACCATGCCAGCCACGTCTCCGCGCCAAGGCATGCCAACCATGCCATCCGCACCACCGTGCCAATGGAAAACCATGCCAGCCACGTCTCCGCGCCAAGGCATGCCAACCATGCCTGCCGCACCACATGTGCCAATGGCATGCCGTGCCAGCTACATCTCCACGCTAAAACGAAGGGATGCAATAATCAACGACTGCCCTTCCTTATAGGATGCAAGTCTCAGCCTGACAAGTTCGCCACCTAATGCATGGAAACTTACGGCCCAAAGCCAAACATTACAGTTTGCACCAAACCTTAATTTTGGTCGCGCCTACTCTATGCCAAAGCCATGCCGTCCTTAAACTATGTCGCTGATTACTAAACGAAGGGTTGCAACGATCAACGGCCACCCTTTCATCTGAGAGGCAGATCTCGGCCCTCTAAGTTCGCCACCAAACGCATGGAAACTTGCGTCCTGAGTCCAAATACCAGGGTTTTCCCAAAACCCTAATTTTGGTCGCGCCTACTCTATGCCAAAGCCATGCCGGTTTTAAACTAGCCACTGTCTGCCAAACTAAGGGTTGCAACTATAAACGACCACCCTTCCATCTGAGATGCAGATCTCGGCCCTCCAAGTTCGCCACTAAACGCATGGCAACTTGCGGTTTTCCCAAAACCATAATTTTGGCCGCGCCTACTCTATGCCAAAGCCATGCCGGCCTTAAACTATATCGTTGAATTCCAAACGAAGGGTTGCAACGATAAACGGCCACCCTTCCATCTGATATGCAGATCTCGGCCCTTCAAGTTCGCCACCAAACGCATGGCAACTTGCGGCCCGAGGCCAAACACCATGGTTTTCCCAAAACCCCAATTTTGGTCGCGCCTACTCTATGCCAAAACCATGTCAGCCTCTCCTTCGTACCACTAGCTACCAAAATGAAGGTTCGCAATACTCAACGGCCATCCTACCATCTGGGACTAGCCGTCCAAAGTCACCAGCTAACACGCAACAACCTTTGGCCCAACGCCATACCCCAATTTTGGTCGCGCCCAAACTATGCCAAAAACCGACTTTTGGTCGCACCTAAACCACGCCAAAATCCTAGCTTGGCCACGCCTAACTCTGTCAAAGTCATGCCGGCCATGCTTTCATGCTGCTGGCTACAAAGAGAAGGGTTGCAATAATCAACGGCTACCCTTCCCCTCAAGATGAAAAATCTCGACCGTCGAGGGTCACCACCGAGCCGGAAAATCTCTGAAGCTCAACTTGCCAAACAACAACAACATGCTACACGTTTTCCACAAAAACACTCGAGACATCAACACATGTCACAAACTGGGGGATGCTCATTAGGGTTTTGGTTTGGCGGTTTACATCGTGCGGCGTACACTACTTCCGTTACAAGAAAGTGTCATAAGAATGAGTCGGTTAGTAAATGCAAGGAATAATGGTGAAACGTTTCTTTCATTATGGAACATCAATTCCAGACGTTACCCGTTACCACCTCCTTCCACTTTACTCAGCCGTTTCTATTTTTTACGAGACCAGAGTACGTTTGGGTTACGACTTATATAAATAGGTCTTATCTATTTCCACAAAACAACAAGTTTTGGTCAGGAGCATACAACACTCAGAAATCACTTGCTAGCTTTCCCATCCGTTAGCTTTCACTTTCTGATACAAGTCAAACAACTACTCTTCCAGAATCAACTATTCTGGTCTCAACACTTTCTTCGCTTCCCTCCCTAAAACCAACCCTTCTCCTTCACTTTGTGACCGAAGCAAGTCTGGAACGGCCATTTCTTGGTTTAGTCCGGATTTTTACAGATTGATCTCTCGAATCTAAAGTACTCCCTTGCAGTACATTTTTTAGGGTTTAGACTCGTTTCTCACCCACTCACGCGAAATTACCGAAATCAGCAGAAACCGTTTTCACCCTCAAACAATTGGCGACCACAACGGAAGGATTAATCTCTCGGTTGCAATGCCAATTTCAGATTACGCTTCATAACTTCAATTCAAGAAGATGGTCGGTTTTAGGACTGAATCCGTACCCCCAAACTCCACTCAGACGAGTGGCAATGTTTCCTCTCCTAACGCAGCATCCAATAACGCAATCGACCGAGAAGTCCCGAGACTGATCGAATTGGAACGGGCTCAGGAGATCCATACCAAGAATATGGATCTGATGAAAGAGGCGATCAACATCATACTCGAATTCCTTATCAGCCTAACGTCAGAATTGAGCGACCCACCTGCCCCGGAAACTCCAGGACTGGGGACTCACGCCTCGAACGGTCACTTCCAAGTCAACAACTTCACTACCAATCAGAAACCAGCGGACCAGGAATCGACCTCGCTGGTGGAGAATTTGTGTGAACTCTTGCATCTTTCAAAGGATCAACGGATGGAGACGTTCACCGCCATCAATCGAATAGAATTAAACGTGTCCCTAATTCCTTTACGTTTGGAGACTTCGAGGATGCCAGAGATGTCCATCAACAATGTCACATTTACCGACGACGATATGATGGCAGAAGAAGGACATAATCGGGCCCTATATGTTACAACCCGTATCAAGGATGTAGAATTCAAAAGGGCTCTCATCGACACAGGATCATCCTCCAACGTCATTACACTCAGGACACTTAGAACATCTAAGGTACGACCCAACGAAGTCGTGCGAAAACCTACTATGATGACCGATTTCGAAGGCAACCAGACCAACATGTATGGATACATCAACCTGAATCTATCAGTAGGACCAGTCCAGTCAAGGATGAGGTTCGAAGTAATCGAAAAGGAGCTAGATTACCACATGATACTGGGAAGGCCGTGGATCCATGAAAATAGAATCATTCCTTCGACATACCACCAGTGCCTGAAAACCATGCTACACGGAGAAGTCATCCGCATCGCTGCATCATCATCTTCTTATGCGTCGATCTGCGGATGGAGACGTTTGAGCCCAAAAAGAGCCTGCATGCCACATCCGACAAAGCTCGCCACAACCCACTGCCAAAATGGGCGTCAATTGAAGAGGGTCATGAGCTTTTGGCATTTCATGGAGAAACTCGGTCTCACCTTGCCCCATTGGAAGAGAGAGCCACCGACCTCCACCCGCCACGCCGGAGCTTGGCTCACGCCCCTACAAAGAGAGAACGGGCTTTTATCATGATCCATGACGAAAAGGGGAAGACCGTATATCAGCGTCGCTGTTAGAAATTAACAGGAGAGACTACCACACAGTATCTCCGCCTAACGAGATGTGAACACGGTTACGAGCCGCAAGAGGAAGTACCTGATGCACCAAGACAACTACAAGACGGAACCAACTCTACCATGGACGAACTTGAGGTTGTTAATATAGGGAGTGAGGAATCTCCGCGATCCATCTTGATCAGCTCGAATCTGCGCTCAGACGAACGTGCAAAGCTAGTAGACCTTCTCAAGGAATATCAAGATGTGTTTGCATGGACATACGAGGAGATGCCTGGCTTGGACGAGAAGCTGGTCACTCACCATCTACACGTAATACCCAGATCGAAACGGGTCAAACAAACCCTGAGGCAGTTCAGGCACGATGTGGAAGAACAGATTAAGATAGAGGTTCAAAAACTACTGGCAGCTGGTTTCATCAAGCCGATTCACCACCCTACTTGGTTAGCCAACGTATTTCCGGTGAAAAAGAAGAACGACCAGATCAGGTGCTGTGTTGATTTTAGAGATTTGAAAAAATGTTGCCCTAAGGATGACTTTCCACTCCCCAACATTGACATGCTGGTAGACGCCACCAGTGCAGGTATGTTCTCTTTCATGGACGGATACAGCGGCTACATTCAAATAAAGATGTACGAACACGATGCAAGTAAGACGGCTTTTCGAACCCCTCTCGGAAACTTTTACTACACTGTAAAGCCCTTCGGTCTGAAGAACGCTGGCGCCACATACCAACGCGCCATGACCACCATTTTTCACGACATGATGCACAAGCAAGTCGAAGATTACGTAGACGACATAGTCGTTAAATCAAGAACTCGGGCGACCCATGCGGAGATTCTGCGGCAGGTGTTTGAAAGATGTCGCGAGTACAAATTGAAGATGAACCCATTGAAATGTGCTTTTGGTGTCTCTTCGGGCAAATTCCTAGGTTTCCAGGTAACCGCCGAGGGGATCAAAGTTGACCCAATCAAAACCCAAGCCATCCTCACAATGCCACTCCGCAGACTGTGAAAGAACTCCAGAGCATGGGTAAAATAAACTACATTAGCCGCTTTATACCGAGGTTGGCTCAACTCGTTGCTTCGTTTACCCCCTTGCTGAAGAAATGAGCGAGCTTTGTCTGGACCGCGCTACAACAGGAGGCGTTTCGGAAGATTCAACAAACATTATCTTCCCCAACCGTCATGAAGTCCCCCGCACAAATAAAACCGTTGCACCTCTTGATAGACACATTTTTGTGTCTAATTTGTCTCGATTCTATATATTGATAGTGCTCATTTTTGTACTTATTATGGTGTTTTATGTGTGTGTAGGTATTTTTGGCCAACAAACATTTTTGGAAAAATCGGCTCGAAAAGTTGCGCGGGGCACCCCCAGAGGACACTTGCTATTAGGACCCCTCAAATGGATAAGGGGTGGCCAATTACTAAGGGGCATCCCTTTCCAGGCAGCTGCTAAAGGGATATCAGCACATGATAGGGGGAGGTCATCTTCTTCGTTTAAATTTAGAAAAAGGCGGGAAGAAATAACCAGCGAAGAACCAAACTTTCGATTGGATTTCGAAGATGTTTTAGTGAGATTCAATCACTGAAATTTGCTGGGCTGGACGTGATTCAACTAAAAAGGCCTGGTATGTGCGCTGGAATCAATCGAATTGGGCTGGATAAGCCGGAAAAAGGAAACAGAGTTTGAGTTTTGCACGGAAACTTTGTGGAATTATTTTAGGAATTCCAGGGAGACTAAATGCGTGATATTGTTTCCTAAGGTAGTATTCTATCTAAGGAAGAGTTTAGGATGGTTTGGAAGTCTCAGAAACGATTAAGGAAGTCGGCAGAAGAGATTATTGCCGTGGCTTGCACGAAAAGAAAAAGAGAGAATTAATCGTTATTTTTAGGCTTCTGAGTAGTATAAAAGGTGTGTTTAAGTCCCAGGGAAGAAAAAGAAGTTATTGGAGCAGTAGCAGAGGAGTTTGTAACACTACAGAGGCGAATTGATCAAGTTGCAGGAAACCCGTATTTTTGCTGCTGCTGCTGAAGAACATCCGCTGCAAATAAGAACAACGTCTCAAATTTGTAACTCTGCTACAGTAACTTCTTTGTCACAGTCAATCATTCGTTTTGCGACTCCAATACACCGTTGCAAACATTCAGAGTTATAGTTTTTCATCTTTTAATCAACTTTTGAACCATAAACAAATATTTTGATCAAGTGATTAATATGAGGAGCTAAACCCCATTGCTGAGGCGACGGAGGAAGCCATTTTTTCAATTATTATGTGGTAAATTTTATTTAATTTAATTTTCGTAATTCTTTTATGATTATTTGCACTGAACTGAAATCGAATATATGATTCTGATTAAGTGGTTGTGTTCTCAATTGATGGGTCATGCTTAGGTTAAATCTTTTGATGGTCCATGCTTTCGATTTACAACTATTGTTTTGAGAATCTACTTGTCTAGGCGAAAATATTAGAATCACTTTAGACGTAAAGAGTTGCATAAATATTGACTAGATTGAATCACATAAAAATTAGAGATTGGTGGAATCCAAAGTATCAGTGCTTTTTATAAACTTGAATACAATTTCTTTTTAAGTTTTCTATTTTAATTTGAGTCTAAAATCGAGTCTACATAATCCGAGTTGAACGAACTTTACTACCACTTAAAAACTACATCACCTCTACACCGCTTTTAGTGACACTACCGTCGGAGCTCTCCCTTCCCAAGACGACGACGAAGGGATTGAGCATCCCATACACTACTTCAGTCGAACTTTAAGAGATGCTGAGCTCAGATATCCCAAAGCAGAAAAGGCGTGTTTGGCCCTGATCCACTCTATCTAGAAATTCAGACATTACCTGCTTTCCAACAAAGTGGTACTGATATCTAAGTCCGGTCCTATGAAGTTCCTCCTCTCAAAACCGACCCTGACAGGAAGGCCAGCCAAATGGCTTCCCCAAATGTCAGAATTCGACATAACATGCGCTTCCCCGAGAGCTATCAAAGGGCAAGCAGTTGCGGACTTGCTAGCAGCGTTCCCGGGATAGAATGCCACGACAGTACACGAGGAACTCCCTGGAGATTTTCCAGAAATCTCTTTCATTCAAGAAGAAACATGGCTACTATTTTTCGACGGCTCTGCCACCCCCAACAAAGGTATCGGAGGAGCATGTGTGGTTCTATTATCCCCATACGGTGAAGTCTTCTCGCACTCCTTCAAGCTAGATTTCCCTTGCACCAACAATTCAGCAGAATATGAAGCCTTTCTCATCAGACTATCATTGGCCAAACAAGCTGGCGCCACACGTCTGGAAATAAAAAGAGACTCTAAATTACTTGTTAACCAGGTGAATGGAGTGTACACACTGAAGGAAGTAACCTTGGCCCCGTACAGAGCCGGGGAACATAAACTACTAAATTACTTTGCCGACGCGACCATAGCGCATGTTGGGCGCAGCGGCAACCAACACGTTGATTGCCTAGACGCATTAGCATCGAGACTGCAATTCAAAGGTTCTGAGGAAACCCTGACTGTGAAGAGAAGAACCGCAGATTCAACATGGATTTCGCAACCCGAAAAGGCGGAAGCCGACGACTGGAGGACGCCAATTATCCAAGAGCTTAACAGCTCGCTTTCCCAGGGGAGAGTCAGTCTCAAAACTTCACAAAGTTTCTTCATGATCCGAGGAGTGTTGTATCATCTAAACCCAGACGGTTCCTTGTCGAGATGCCTCGGAGAGGAAGAAGCGCAACAACAACTCAACCGCGTTCACAGCGAAGTTTGCGGGCTAATATTGGTGGTAACGCTCTATCGCCGTTTGCAACACCTTGGCTTCTACTGGCCAGAAATTGAGGCTCAATCTCGGTTACTCCAAGACACGTGTTCCAATTGTCAAGCACCGCCGCATCAATTGGAAGTCTTCAAGGTTGGCCGTACTGGGGACTGGCAGGAACCATATATCAGTTACCTTCATGACGGCGTACTCCCCACCAACAAGAAGCACGCGACCAAGATAAAACAAAGGTCCAAAAGATTCGTATTCCACGAGGGAATCTTATATCGTAAAAGTTTTGGAGGAAGTTTGTTGAGGTGTTTGAATGAGGTAGAAATCTCAATCATGCTGAAAGAAATGCATGAAGGCGAACACCAAGGAAAACGAAAACTATTTTTTCAAATACACGAGAAATACTACTGGACGACCATGGAGGACGATGCAACTGTTTTTGTTCAGAGATGCAAAAAATGTCAAATCCACGGAAACCATATCCATGTACCGTCGACTCCTCTACACTCAATAAGCAGTCTGTGGCCCTTTTACAGCTGGGGACTCGACATCATTGGAAAGATCAACCCGTCGTATTCTAAGCACCATGAGTACATCATCAAGGCAACTGAATATTTCACCAAGTGGGTCGAAGCCATACCTTTACGAGGAACTACTGGAGCCACAATCGCGGCATTCATCAAGGAATACATCATCTGCCGATTTGGTGTACTTAAACATATCATCACTGACAACGGTACTCCTTTCGCCAACAAGCAAGTAGGAGACTTACTTGAAGAGTATGGAATTAAGCAAGTCTTCTCCACTGTGTACTATCCCCAAGGAAACGGACAGGCTGAGAGCACTAATAAAACGTTGATCTGAATCATCAACCAAACAGTGCACGATAATCCTCGAACATGGCACGAACAATTGCCAATGGCGCTCTGGGCGTACCAGACATCACCAAGAAGTTCCATTGGTGCCTCTCCCTACTCCCTCGTCTATGGCACAGACGCCATCCTCCCAACGGAGGTTAAAATCCCATCAACTAGGATTGCCGAAGCAAGCGGAGTCCGATGGAATGAAGCTGAAGCATTGAGCACCAGAATAGCAGAATTGGACACTGTGGATTCCAGAAGATCCAAAGCGGAAGAGCACGCGCAAGCATACAAGAATAGGGTTTCCAGAGCATATAACAAAACCGTGAAACCTCGGGTTTTTCAAGTGGTAGATTTGGTACTGAAGACTGCCAAACACATCCAGCAAGACGCATCCGCACTTAAATTCTCCCCAAAATGGGAAGGGCCTTATATAGTCACAAAAGCATACATCAGTGGGTACTATAAGGTCATTAAAGAAGATAGAGGAAAACTGGAAGCGGTCATCAACGAAAAGTGTCTCAAGGCATACTACGCCTGACCGCCACCTCGCGCCTTGCCATATCATAAGCACGGATAGTCAGGCATTTTTCCTTTTCCAGGGCTCAATTCTCAAATTTCTTTCTTTTGTTTAAATCAAATCAAGCCAATAAAATTCTCTTATTCTTTCAAAAAAAAAGAAATACATGCTCGAGACCCAAAAAGAAGCCAAACATTTCACAACTACATAACTCAGAAAAGCCCATCCAACAGATTGTAATTCCTCGAAAGCATCATCCTCAACCGGTTTTGATGCCTTTCAGTTCAACTCTTCAAGTTCCGGGCTGACTCTTCCACCCTCTGTGACTCCATGGCCAGAGCCTTCCCCTCTTCCAAAATAGCCTTTGCAGCAGGGACCACACCAGCAAGAATGCCGGCCCTGTCGACCTTCAGGATATCAAGATGATACCGCAACCAACTCATGTTGAACTCCAGGTATTCACATGTAGACACCATGTTCTCCCACTTCTGAATAGCTGATTCCGTAACAACACGGATGGACATGTTTTCCATCTCTGCGACCATGGGCAAGAGACAATTCACTGTGGAAACCAAGGCAGATGAGCAATGTTGCACCACACTCCGTGTGGCAATGTGGTCGTATCTCATCCATATCTTCGTGTAAAGAGTCGTGAATTCCTTCTGCACCAGAAACCCACCAACGTTCCGATAGTTGGAAGACAAGCACCGCATACGGGTTCCGAACGACCAACCTGTGTTGGGATACTCATGACAGGAGATTCCTAAATCGGCGTTCTCCAGATCTGCAGCGGTTGTCAGGATCAGACTCGAAGAAAGGGGGCTAACCAGGTCATCCTCATCAATGACGGTGACGCATGCTCCGACGAGATATCTCTGCACACACACAAAAAAAAAAACTTTTGTTACTCGTCAGCAAACAAAGGAACAACAAACAATATAGCATATGTTGATCAATGAAAGCATACCAGTATAATCTTTTTGACTTAGATGATCCGGGTAGCGGAGTTATTGCAAGAATTAGGCCTCACGCGCTTGACTGGAGAATCTGGCTGGCTCGAGGATGATTCACTTCTGATCGACATGATGAAGAGATATGGACTCAACAAGAAGAAACCTTTGTTTTGAAACAGGAAAGACGACGCACCTTCACAGGCATAAATACTGGGAAAACCCTAAAGAAAAAAAAAGGCCGAGTAGACAAAATGTGATTACATTACGGCCGGGAAATCATCCTCAAACGGAGTCTCTCACCAAAACCCTAATGAAAGGCAAACAAAAGAAACACAAGAATGTAACGCTTTTCAAAGTTGGATGAGGAAGAGGCTTCCTATTCGAGATACGCATGGAAAGAGGCAACCGGGCCCGCCTCACGATATCAACAATCCGCGGCCAGGGCGAGCCAAGCCAAGCCAATCCGCGCCCGAGCCAAGCGGCGTCAAGCCAAGCTGCTCCCGAGCCGAGTCACGCCTAAGCCAAGCCGCGTCCAAGTTTCCCCGAGCCAAGTTGCACCAAACCTCTTCTAACGCCTCACCAAGCCGATCGCTAGCGGCTCCATTCCGAGCCACGTGATACCTGCGTCTCCCATTCCATCGTGACACATGACCAAACCGAGCTGATATCCTGTATTTCAACCAGCAATCGCATCTACTACTTCACGGTCTATCTAGTAACGACGCAAGTAGAATTCATGCAAGGCCGCCAACACAAGGATCAAGAATTCTCAGAACACTCTCGAAAAGGTTAGACGAATTTTCCTAGCAATCTTCCATGACCCGTTGCTTCGATTTTGTCCTTGTTTGTCACCATCTTATGCTTACCTCACAACAATGCTCCTGTTCCGAGCTAAGCAGGGGACTTAATGTTGATGGTGGTTTTTAGCTTAGGGTTAAAATTGTAAAACCGTACATATGACATGACATCACTATGACCAATAGTGCATTTATTGAATCAATCAGCGTGCTTGCATAAGAATTACCAGGGTACCTTTTTTTTATACATGTGTCATGTTCCGCGGCAGAACCCTTCAGTATTAACTGACATCACCTCTGTATATGCCTAACCCTAATTCTCCCACCGTGCCAATGAAAAACCGTGCCAGCCACGTATCTGCGCCAAGGCATGCCAACCATGCCAGCCACACCACTGTGCCAATGGAAAACCATGTCAGCCACGTCTCTGCGCCAAGGCTATCCAACCATACCAGCCGCACCATCGTGCCAATGGAAAACCATGCCAGCCATGTCTCTGCGCCAAGGCATGCCAACCATTCCAACCGCACCACCGTGCCAATGGAAAACCATGTCAGCCACGTCTCTGCGCCAAGGCATGCCAACCATGCCAACCGCACCACCGTGCCAATTGAAAACCATGCCAGCCACGTCTCTGCGCCAAGGCATGCCAACCATGCCAGCCGCACCACCGTGCCAATGGCAAACCATGCATCCACGTCTCCGCGTCAAGGCATGCCAACCATGCCATCCGCACCACCATGCCAGCCACGTCTCTGCGCCAAGGCATGCCAACCATGCCAGCCGCACCATCGTGCCAATGGCAAACCATGCCAGCCACGTCTCTGCGCCAAGGCATGCCAACCATGCCAGCCGCACCAATGTGCCAATGGAAAACCATGTTATCCATGTCTCTGCGCCAAGGCATGCCAACCATGCCAGCCTCACCACCGTGCCAATGGCAAACCATGCCAGCCACGTCTCCGCGCCAAGGCATGCCAACCATGCCAGCCGCACCACCGTGCCAATAGCAAACCATGCCAGCCACGTCTTTGCGCCAAGGCATGCCAACCATGCCAGCCGCACCACCGTGCCAATGGAAAACCATGCCAGACACGTCTCCACGCCAAGGCATGCCAACCATGCCTTCCAGACCACATGTGCCAATGGCATGCCGTGCCAGCTACATCTCCACGCTAAAACGAAGGGTTGCAATAATCAATGGTTTCCCTTCCTTATGGGATGCAAATCTCATCCACACAAGTTTTCCACCTAACGCATGGCAACTTGCGGACCAAAGCCAAACATCACGGTTTGCACCAAACCCTAATTTTGGCCGCGCCTGCTCTATGCCAAAGTCATGCCGGCCTTAAACTATGCCGCTGGTTACCAAACGAAGGGTTGCAACGATCAACGACCACCCTTCCATCTGAGATGCAGATCTCGGCCCTCCAAGTTCTCCACCAAACGCATGGCAACTGGCGGCCCGAGGCCAAACACCACGGTTTTCCCAAAACCCCAATTTTGGTCGCGCCTACTCTATGCCAAAGCCATGCCAGCTTTAAACTATGACGGTGGCTGCCAAACAAAGGGTTGCAACGATCAACGACCACCCTTCCATCTGAGATGCAGATCTCGACCCTCCAAGTTCGCCACCAAACGCATGGCAACTTGCGGTTTTCCCAAAACCCTAATTTTGGCCGCGCCTACTCTATGCCAAAGCCATGCCGGCCTTAAACTATGCCACTGGCTGCCAAACGAAGGGTTGCAACGATCAACGGCCACCCTTCCATCTGAGATGCAGATCTCGTCCCTCCAAGTTCACCAACAAACACATGGCAACTTGCGTCCCGAGGCCAGACACCACGGTTTTCCCAAAACCCTAATTTTGGCCGCGCCTACTCTATGCCAAAACCATGTCAGCCTCTCCTTCGTACCACTAGCTACCAAAACGAAGGGCCGCAACAATCAACGACCATCTGAGATGCAGATCTTAGCCGTTTAAAGTCACCAGCTAACACGCAGCAACCTTTGGCCCAACGCAAGCCCCAATTTTGGTCGCGCCCAAACTATGCCAAAACCCGACTTTTGGTCGCGCCTAAACCACGCCAAAATCCTAGATTGGCCACGCCTAACTCTGTCAAAGTCATGTCGGCCATGCTTTCATGCTGCTGGTTACAAAGCGAAGGGTTGCAATAATCAACGGCTACCCTTCCTCTCAAGATGAAAAATCTCGACCGTCGAGGGTCACCACCGAGCCGGCAAATCTCTCAAGCTCAACTTGCCAAACAACAACAACATGCTACACGTTTTCCACAAAAACACTCGAGACATCAACACATGTCACAAACTGGGGGATGCTCATTAGGGTTTTGGTTTGGCGGTTTACAGCGTGCGGCGTACACTACGCCCATTACAAGAAAGTGTCATAAGAATGAGTCGGTTAGTAAATGCAAGGAATAATGGTGAAACTTTTCTTTCATTATGGAACATCAATTCCAGACATTACCCGTCACTACCTCCTTCCACTTTACTCAGTTGTTTCTATTTCTTACGAGACCAGAGTACGTTTGGGTTACGACTTGTATAAATAGGTCTTACCTATTTCCACAAAACAACAAGTTTTGGTCAGGAGCATACAAAACTCAGAAATCACTTGCTAGCTTTCCCATCTGTTAGCTTTCACTTTCTGATACAAGTCAAACAACTACTCTTCCAGAATCAACTATTCTGGTCTCAACACTTTCTTCACTTCCCTCCCTAAAACCAACCCTTCTCCTTCACTTTGTGACCGAAGCAAGTCTGGAACGGCCATTTCTTGGTTTAGGCCGGTTTTGTACAGATTGATCTCTCGAATCTAAAGTACTCCCTTGCAGTACATTGTTTAGGGTTTAGACTCGTTTCTCACCCACTCACGCGAAATTACCGAAATCAGCAGAAACCGTTTTCACCCTCAAACAGGTACCATCCAAGTTATCTCTCTAGTATTTGATAAAGACTCGCAGATTTATATTTGCTTGAGTATATATCAAATCGAGAGATTGAGATATAAACTCTTTAATATACTTTTATCTAGATTGAGTCTGAATGTCTAGTTGTTTTCTAGAAAGTACATTGGAGTTTGCCCATTCAGATTGCTAAGCGAAATATTGGGTGTGGTTGTTAGACCCCCGCTTTTTCAAATCGCTTGTTCGATAAGACCAAAATAAAAATAAGAATTAACTTTATTTTTCTCATCAGGCTCTAATTATTCTCAAAAATAACTTAGACCTTTCATTTTTAAACAAGACAAATACTAGGTTAGTTAACTAGTAATTCTTGTTAAGGCATTCGATTAGACTTGAATAACCGAAACCTACACATTTGATAAGTCTAACTAAGATCCGAAAAACTTAGTTTCTCTTATCCGGAAATCACTTGGACTAAACAAATGATCCCGAAACACTTTTGTTAAGCCACAAACAATCCATACAAACCAAATAAATCAACTTGCATAATCATTTATCTTAACCGGAAGCAATTGAAACAAACATAAACATTATAGCACTGCAATTGCATCGAAATTTTGTAAGCCTAAACAATTGATACCAAACAATAATGAAAGATAACAATAGTTTTTCTTAACCGGAAACAATTGAATCACACACACATCCATACACAAATAAAGGAATCAACATCAATTGTATCGAAATTTTATTAAGCAAAAGCAATAAGGATATGAAATAAAATCATGCTTTTCTTAAACAGGAAAACAATTAACTAACAAGATTGTTACCTCAAATTCCGCATCCTCTTCTCCTTTTCTTCATAACTTTCCGGGAGAATATCATCATCATGTTGTCATCCTCTCGCAAAACAAAAGAACAACAACAACCAACCTTTACCAGAGAAAGGTTGAAAACCGGTTTTAACTATGCAATGCAAAAGATGAAACCTCGAAACACATATACTTTTATGCTAAACCAAAAGATTCAACATATTGTGACTTTTTCACATATTGTTTCTACAGGAACCCCTCATGATCCTTTGATAAAGCCTACCAACACGGGCAAGAACTTAATCCCGCTAAATCAAAAAGTCATCCAAACCATAAGGGTTCACACATTATGAGATCGAATATCAAGGTAATAAAACCGAAATTAAACATCCCATAAACATACATAACAATAAAATAAAGCACTCAAGCACAGGCTATGTAACTGAAAACTATCACAAGAAATATTATAAAATAATAATTTTATTCATAATAATAGGATAATTTTATTCATAATAGACTTTATAATTATTGAAAGAAATCAAAAACTGAAGTCTATTTTTCTGAAGATAAGAAGTAAATCTTATTCATCTTTATTATCCTCAGTTTCCATGATCTCATCAAGGTTTTCTTCAAATAGTTCCAGGTTGTCAGAATGATAGCTAATCATTTGAAGATCATGAAAGTCTCTATTAGATGCCCAGCAAACATCATGAAAAGTAATTTTCTTTCGAGAAATAAAGGATAATTTCTTCAGGAGTTCCTTTCTTTCTATTAGTTCAAGAACTCCTTCACAAAGATTTGTAGCCCTTACTTCAGAAAGAGAGGCATGATCTGATATGGGCAAAAATTAGAACATAATTCGAATCTTCCTTTATTAGAGGAATCCAAAACACTTTCCACTTCTTGTATACAGTATTCTCCCATAAATTTGATGTATGATCTCTTATTCCCAGTGAAAAGGATTATATGAATTTTTCTAGTTAATAGATCATAAAATCTACATGAGTATATCAAATCAGATGAAATGTGGGGGTCTAACAACCACAATCAACAATTCGTTTGGAAATCTGAGAGGACTTACATCAATACACTTTCTAGAGAATCAACTAGACAGTTAGACCCAATGTGCGAACACATTATATATGCATACTCTTGCCTCCCGGTTTATGGACTAATACACTAATGTGCGAACACACTATATATGCTTAATTCCAAAGATGGTTACATTATCAACTCTTTATTTCAATCATTGAAACATTCTTCTATAATGACAATAGCCGTTTTCACACACTATTAGCATCAAGGCAATTTTCAATATATTGAAATAATCATTGTCGAAACATCCCAAGCCTACATCAAATGATTGTATCACACAAACCATGTAAGATGTTACTCGGAAATTTTCTCATGATATAAGATGTACTTGGTCGAAGCGAAAGCTTACCAACACATATTTCAAGAAATATGTAAGCGAGATATACTCAGCTCAAAATCTCAAATGTGTATAAAGAAAACTATATCGTAACACGACTTATGTCTCAATATAAGAGATAGTAGAAATAAACTTTTCAAGTGATAGATAAGTTCAAGTCTCCACATACCTATTTTCGAAGAAGTTCCACAAGCTCCCCTTAGTAGTTCTCCGTCTTCAAGAGATGAACGTCGAAAGATTTAAGCTCAACTACACTATCTATGTCTTAGTCAGAGACATCTACAAATAGGCTAGAAATCAAGACTTATAGTTTTGATCACTAACATTGACAAACATGCTTGAGATAGCAACGCGTACGAGGTTCAAGCATGTTTGTCAATGTTAGTGATCAAAACTATAAGTCTTGATTTCTGCCTATTTATAGATGTCTCAGACTAGGGCATAGATTGTGTAATTGATCTTAGTTTTCACGACGTTCATCATTTGAAGACGAATAACTACTAAGGGGAGCTTGTGGAACTTCATCGACAAAAGGTATGTGGAGACTTAAACTCATCTATCACTTGGAAAGTCTATTTCTACTCTATCTCTTATATTGAGACATAAGTCGTATTACGATATAGTTTTCTATATACACATTTGAGATTTCGAGCTGAGTTTAAGTCGCTTACATATTTCTCGAAATATGTGTTGGCAAGCTTTCGCTTCGACCTAGTTCATCTTATATCATGTGAAAATTGCCGAGTAACATCTTTCATGGTTTGTGTGATACAATCATTTGGTGTTGTCTTGGAATGTTTTGTAGTGATTATTTCAATAACTTGAAAATTGCTTTGATGCTAATAGTGTGTGAAAAACGATTATTTTCATCCTCTAAGAAAGTTTCAATGATTGAAATATGAGTTTAGAACACTTAACCATTATTGGATATGTCATGTTGTGCACTCTTGCACATATGTAATCCATGTCCGGGAACCATAGTATGCGCTCCCGTTTGCGTACATGTTGGTTTGAGAAATCGTGGAACCTAAGTATGCGTACCCGTTTACGTACTGGCGTACAGGTTCATGTCCGAGAATTTCTATTGGGATTTGAAGTTCGCGTACCCGTTTGCGTACTGGCGTAACTCAATCTTAGTCCGGGTATTTCAAGTATGTGTACCCGTTTGCATACTTGAAGGTTAAAGTTCTAAAATCGGTTTTAAACATGAACACAAACATTTATATAATAAGGAATGCAATCTTTGCAAACCGTGGCTATAATGTTCATGATTGATTCGAGTGAATCAAACCGATTTTGCTTCAATTGTGTTCTTGTATAATTCTTTGAGAATATAGAAATTGAAAAACTCTTTAACTAGTTTCATTTAAGTCATATGAACTAGTTATGGTTAAGATGAATAAGGTTGATATGAGAGTATCATATGGCTAACCTCGGTTAACTATTTGTGAACGAACATGGTGTACACGTTTAGTTACGGTTACATAAACCTAAATGAGAGTACATTTCATTTGTGTGTAACAAGCTAAGTTCGAACTAACGGTTGAAAGATATTAGCTTGGTTAAATCAGGTTTTTCGTCTAACGGTGAATATTGAATGCTTTGTTACCAAGGTAACTTGGATTGAAAACCCTGATTTGAAAACTATATAAAGGAGAACTCTAGCAACTAGGAAACCTAATCCCCACACCTCATGTGTGTTACTAGTTGCATAAGTAGAGTCGATTCTCCTTTAACCTTAGGTTTCTATCGAGACCCTGTAGGTTAACGAATTCAAATACTTCATTGGGATTGTGAAGCCAGACCCAACTATTTTCTTTGTAGTTGCGTGTTCTGATCTTGCCCGATTCTATCGTATTGAGTACAATTGAGATAATTGACTCGAGATTAATTTCTCCGAGAGGCAAGATAAAAGTAATCACAAACATCTTCATACCATCGTTTGTGATTCCACAATATCTTTTTTCGCTAGTCGATTAAAATTATTGTGAGGTGATTGATAATACTAGGATGTTCTTCGGGAATATAAGTCTGGTTTATCAATTGGTTCCTGTTCACCTTGATTTATCAAAAGACGGAACAAAAACTCTTGGGTATTTCTGTGGGAGACAGATTTATTCAATCTATAGACTTTTCTGTGTGAGACAGATTTGTTTATCAAGTCTTCGACTTTGGGTCGTAGCAACTCTTGGTTATGGGTGAGATCAACTAAGGGAATCAAGTGCGTAGTATCCTGCTGGGATCAGAGACGTAAGGAACGCAACTGTACCTTGAATCAGTGTGAGATTGATTAGGATTCAACTACAGTCCAGTCCTAAGTTAATTGGTAGTAGGATGGAGCCTGTAGCGGCTTAATACAATGTGGTGTTCAATCTGGACTAGGTCCCGAGTTTTTTTTGCATTTGTGGTTTCCTCTTTAACAAAATTCTGGTGTCTGTGTTATTTCTTTTTTGCATTATATTTTGTTATATAATTGAAATATTACAGGTTGTGCGTTAAGATCAATCAATTAGAATATCCAACCTTTGGTTGTTGATTTACATTGATTGACACTTGAACATTGGTCTTTGGTACCGTTCAAGTAACTCCTCTTATATTCGATCGGGCTCGCAGATTTCTATTTGATGATTGAATTAAGAGTTAGAGATATTAAGCTCTTTGATATACTTTACTCTAGATTGAGTCTGACTGTCTACTTGATTCTCTAGAAAGTATATTGGAGTAAGTCCTCTCAGATTTCCAAACGAATTGTTGGGTGTGGTTGTTAGACCCCGCATTTTCAGTTTTTTTGGGGCTATATCGGGTCATGAAATAGTAATCCATAGAGCCCTTTATCCTGATATTTTATGTAACACCTAAACTACCCTCAATTTGATTAGTGTTAATTAAATTGATTAAGCTAACTAACTAGTATTAGTGAATGGATTAGACTAATCAAATGATTAAACTTTTGGAAATCAAAACTTGATTTTCCTTGATTTTGATTTTGATGTTGATTTTGAAGAAGGAATGATGGTGATTTTGGTGAAATATTTTTGAAAAAAGTTGAAGAAAAATGATGAAACCCTTCGTCATAAAACTCGGGATAACCTTAGAATCAGTTACGATTGGGCCAATGTGTCTAACCAGCTGTCAACACCAAATTATGGTTGGGAACTTAGGAACTCCCAGCCGTACACACAAAAAACGAATGGGAACTTAGGAACTCCCAGCCGTGAACACAAAAAACGGATGGGAAGTGAAAAACTTCTAGACGTTACTTTTCCCATAATCACCTGAGTCTGTATTATGGTTGGGTTAACATATTTTTCCCGTCCGTAAATTAATATGTAAGTTGAGATTCTTTGAGTTTCAACATGAATACATACTAAGATTGAAAAATACTAATACTTTCATTAATTAGACCACAATAAACCCATTACGTACTTAATATATCCGCATTACAAAGTTGGTTTTAATGACATCCCTTTCGATGTATCAAGAAGTCTTTGATGATGGCGAATTGAGCTTCGAAGTTTAAATTACAACCTTTCCATTTTCTCAATTCCTTCTTAGCTTGAGCTACGACTTCTTCATCAGTCTCACCTCTAAGTCGAAGTTGCTTGCACATCCGAAGTAAAGTCATATATTCTTCCACTTTTTTTGCGTATGTCTACAAATCAGAGATACAATTCAACCCCATCGCGGTTGTTAATGTTACCTGTTTTCACTACAAAAATTGTCAAAAATCTTACTCAAATACGATTGGCTGGGTAAACCACCTTTCCTTCGTTCTTCTCCCTTCTTTGGATAATATAGTACAAAATTTTTGCAAAGAGATATGTCTTCTTCCAAACTAAAGTTGGATTTATCTTTTGAGTACGTTGCATTGAGTTTGTAGGGGTTTTAGTGGAGATTATTGAGGTAGAAGGTGTGATTTTGATTTGGAATGGGTGGTTATATGGAAGTGGAGTTATTTCAAGCTTAAATAAGTGGTTGAACAACTAGAACCTTCTATAGATCAGTCTTCAAACGGATCTATTTTTCAAAATTCAAAAAACTAGCCGATAAGATGTGGCACAAAAGGAAATTATAGGTATTTACGGCTAGGAAATCGAAGGTCGACCCAGCCGTAATGCTGTATAAACCTGCAAGGTTTGTGGTGTGTCAGATTTACGGCTAGTTTTTCTGGCCGTAAATAAGAGCTGTTACTTTCTGTCAGAATTACGACCTGGATATTTAGCCTTAACTAGGAGCCATTTTCTTTTTGGGTTATCAGAGTAATATACGGCTAGGTATTTGCCAACCGTAACATGTTCATGGATGAATTTCCTAACCGTTCTAGCATTACGGTCAGGAACTAGAAAGGTCGACCCAGCCGTAAACAAAAGTTGTAATGTCATAATTACGGGTAGGAGACCTAATAGTAAGCATGATACACGACATGGATATGTAGCCTTAACCAGGACTCATTTTTTTGTGTGTGACCAGAGTAGTATACGGCTAGGTATTTCCTAACCGTAACCTTTTTTCGGATGCCTTTCCTAACCGTTTTCGTTTTAACGGTCAGGAGTTTCTAACTGAAAAACTGTGTAAGTTTATTTGACACCAATTATATGCACTTTCGGCTAGGTTTTGTGAAGCATCGAACTAGCCGAAAGTGCACAAAAAAATCAATAATGTTGATTTTGAACTCATTTTTCTTAGATTAGACAAATGGAAATACTAACATTCATTCATACATGCAAAGTTATAAATATTCATCCATCCAAATTCATAACCAAACAACAAAAATAGTAAATAGATAAAGTCTTAGATGATAAAAAATCCATGAAGTAAAATCCTAAAATGCGAGTAAATAGTCATTCACTCGATTCCTCCTCCGAAGACGAGCGCATAAACGAATCCAAATCGTCATATTTCTCATGTTACACAACTTGTTCTACAACTCTAGCCTTTTTACTTCTTCCACTTCCACCTTGAATTAGAGTTTTTTTTACCTCCATCACGTCCACCTTGAGAACTTATTCCAGCACGACCACCTTTTCCACCTCGACCACGACAACCTTTTTCACCTCCACCTCGGCCGCCTCGACCACCTTTTCCTTGATTTGATTGAACTTGCTCACCGGAGAGAGTATCCGAGTCGTTGTTAGAAGAAGGAGAGCTATCCCTCTTACCTCTCCTTGATCAGTCCTCTTCATAAGCATATAGACCTTGTTAGAGCATATCTCGGTTGAACCCACCAAGCGTTGGTATGTCAAGTTTGGTTGTCATATTTTAGTGAATCAAAACTCATTTAAAGAGTCGCTTGATTATATGCTAGAGTCAACTTCTTATAGGTTAGCTAGAAAGTTATTAGGATATGATACTTACAAGTATTACGTGAAGACTTGAAGAATGTGAAGAAGTAAAGAGCTACAACGACGACATCATCCTTCCTCTTGAGGTTAGTAATATTTGACTTGAACTGTTTCATTCCTAACTTATCTTTCAAGTCGTGTTGTAGATGGGGAAAAAACGATTTGCCGGTTTTTACGGAATTGAAAATACGTCTGTGTGGAGACTCCTTGAACCGAGCGAAATATTGAACCTCATACAGATGCACTGCAAGAAGGGAGTGCTTTAAGTTCGAGAGATCAATCTGTAGGACTTCGGCCTAAACCAAGAACAATGGCCATTCCAGAGTCAATTCGGTCACAAGAGAGGATGGGTTGATCTGTAGGAGGGAAGCTGAGAAATGTGTGGGATCAATGGTGATCTGAGATTGTAGGTGTGTTGTGAATTCAGCGTAATGACGCTCTGAATGATTGAATTTTACTCAATTGAGAGTGATTGCTCAAACGATGAGTTCGTGTAGACGAAAGATTGTCTGTATGAACTTGCCGAGAAATTGCTTGTTTAGACGAATGTTCGAGTATTCAAATCTTGTCCTTTCAATCATGATTCAGAGGTCTTTTTATATTACTAAATCAAAAACACCATGATCCCATGAAGTGTGACAGTTGCTGGAATCAGAGAGTGGGAAAGTGGGAAATCGTGTTAAAACCAGTTGTTCATCGTGCGAAGACTTGGTTAATTTTCCACCCACTACTTTGCTGACTCTTCCAACTGATTGCACGACTTGCTTACATTCTCGTCGTGGGTGAACACATGTGACGTAGACCGCCAGACCAAAAACCTAGTTAATATCCCCCCATGTGACACGATTGATATCTCGTGATTGTGGAGTCAGGTGCTGTCTTTATGGGACGATGAGTCCATGTATTGCTGATTTGAACATGATTTGCAAATATTCTGAAACTGAATTAAATATGTCTGCTGAGACGAGGTATTATTATGTTGATTACCTAAGACGAGCGAACTGTGTTGCTGAATTGTTGAATATTGATAGTTGAACCAATATTCTTGAGTCTGAGCAAATATTGTTGGTTCGAGCAAATATTGTCGGTTTGAGCGAATATTGCTCATTTGATGAATTATTGGTAGCAGGACCGAATAAAATATTAATTTAAGATACTGACTGCTGGGTCAAGTATAATAAATAAAAATGTTGATCAGGGAGTCAATATAAAATTATCAGTTTTTTAATCTGCTCAGAATCATGTTCTCGCAGAGCCCTGGATTCAAAACCCTAATTTTAATGAAATGATGATTTATTCAAAATCAACCGCTGAGTGAAGCAGGGACCGGATACATGGGATGATGACTCCACCATGTAACGCCGAGATGCTCGAATGAGCAAAATACCAAAGTCTCTTGAGGACCAGTTGGTGAAAGAATGATTAAATGTTGGTTTAATCATTTATTAAAATAATGCTCGTGTGAGCGACAGATAACAAAACCTAGCCATGAAAAGATGAGGGACCGACCAAGAGGTCATGGGACCGGCTCTTGGTGACCGTGGGACCAATTCATGGTCGTTTGAGCAAACCCCCAATTGTTTGGAAAGAGTTTGAACCTAATATGAGCAATTGAGCAAATTAGGTTAAAATCATTAAAATGTGTGGGACCGGATGTTTGCAAGCCTTAGGGTCACCCTTGGTCGGTCAAGGGGATGTGCCCGTGTCACCATAGTGTCCCTGTCTCGGTCCTGAGAGTTTCAATATTTTCCGATGCGCGTTTGAGCAACATTTTGAGAAAATATGCAGAATCCAGGGTTTTGCTGAAACTAGGAAAAATACATAAGATGATGAAAAATAATAAATAAAACAGGGAATTGCAAGGTGTGGGACCGGCCACGGCTAGGGCATGGCCGGTCGGCTGACAAGCACGGTCCCACACTTTTCCCAGTTTTATGTAATTTTGAGTATTTTCTCTAAATTGAGGGAAATCCCATGAAACCAGAGAGTTTTATGAAATTAGGGAACTTCCATGAGATGTGAGAAATAAAGTAATAATAAAATAGGGAATGATGGAGTGTGGGACCTGCAATGGCCAAGGAATGGCCGGCCGGCCAACGGGCACGGTCCCAGGGAACTCTTCCCAATTTTATGTAATTTTCATGATTTTAGAGAATTTTCATAAAATCAGAGAGATTTGTTGAAACCAAGGTATTTTGTTGAAATCATGGAGTTTTCATGGAATGAGGAAAACAAAACAAATAACAATAATAAAATAAGAGGCATGTCGGACTGGCTAGGGCATGACCGGCCGGCTAGGGCCCGGTCCCACGAGTTTTCTTAATTTTATAATATTTTTCATGGGTTTAGGGAAAATTCATGAAATCAGGGAATTTTCATGGTTTTAGGGAAAATTCATGAAATCAGGGAATTTTCATGGTTTGAGAGAAATAATAAAATAATAGGGTCGTGAGGTGTGGGACCGGCCACGGCTAGGGCATGGCCGGCCGGCTGGTGCTCGGTCCCGTGACACCTTTCCCTAATTTTATTATTTTCTTGATATAAAGAAATATCATGAGATTAAAGAATTTCCTTGAATCGAAAGAGATTTGCTCGAACGAGAGAATTTTCATGAGATCAGGGAAAAATAATAAAATATGATAATATAAAATTGGGAGCCTTCGCTAATATTTTATTATTATTTTTCCTTCCTATTTTGCTTAGGTTCATCATTCATTCGTATTTTTGAAATGCTCGTTTGTGCATTCAAATGCTGGTCTGTGCATTGTTGCTAAGTACACTTGCACCATTTTAGTCAGGGTTTATTCGATGCTCAGATGCCTGTTTCGTTGAATATTTATCACTAACCCGTGGAATTCTGCTGGGAAGAACCACAAATTGAAATGACGAAATATAACGAAGAATCGTAGAATATTGTTGGATATTCAGGCGATTAGAGATAATTAACTGATGGCTCTATACTAGCAGGGCTTCCTATCTAGGAGAATTAATTATCTGAGAGTTGAGCAATATGAACTTGTTGGAGTATCATATTTCTCCTATATAGTCAGGGAAAACCTGGTTGCATCCTGAAGACGTTGTCGCTCTATACTAGCAGGCATGCTATCTAGGAGTCGTCCAATCTTTCGATTCTATATAGAAATAATTACTGAAATCGCTCAGTATTCATGAGATGTGACGTGGCCTCAGCTGGGAGACTACACATCTACAGATACTCTGAGAGACAGCCTTCTCAGTCAGAGATTTTATGGCATGAGCTTTCACGCTTTGTTGAGAGACATGAGTCTCAATACTCATCTGATTGCCGGATCCAGAGTATGCATAATTATGGTTTTACGATTTTTCCCTTGTCGAAAATCCACCATCTACACGTGCATATTGAAAACATAACTGCGAAGCTGAGAATGATTATACTCTAGTTAGACATAGTATTAAAGAATTACAATACGTAGTATAACGTCTATCTTTTGAACTTCGTATATAAGACATCGACATAATCGTATGAATGCTATTGTGATTATGTATGGGTATGGGTGAAGATTTCGTCCTAGGAAATAATGTTTTACATTCGTTTAAAGAAAGTACAATTCATAAACTTGTTTTGTGAATCGAAAGGGAAATCGCTAGGCTTATTGGTATTGTTATTCATTGCGAATCTTTGGATTACCAATATATGTGTTTAGTATAACCGCTCATAACTTGTTTATGTATCTTGGTAAAACTATTCACAATGCCTGACTTTTGTATTGGTATGACTTTTATTAGTGAAACCGATCTTAAGTAATCACCTGAGATGGTATGATCGATATATTGTAATTGGTATGACCAACTCTAAACATTGGGGAACTGATCCTAGTAAGAGGTGCAACCGATCACAAGTATGTGGAATCGTTCCTTGTAAGAGGTACAACAAGTCTTAGTAATTGGTAACCGATCCTATGACTTGTGCAACCGATCACAAGTAAAATACCATAATTATGTGGTAACCGATCCTAGTACCTAGTCAACCAATTTTTGGGAAGCTAGTGTGACCGATCCTAGTACCCACATGGAGGTAGAACCGAAGTTTTGTGTTTTGGTAGAACCGTGAAACCCATTAATGGTGATTTGATAGGATAATCAATCACATAGTTCTTGGAAGTCAGATGAACCAATTCTAAACTCGTTTGGAAGTGTGGAAAATCGGTTCCAAGATAGTAAATATGAAAAAGGATTTACAAAGTAAAGATGTCGACATACTTTGAACATGTGAAATAACTCTTATCTTTTATTGTTCAAAGATATTCCTTAATAACTAAAGAAGAATCCCGGATCGAAATAAATTGAGAATCTTTTAATTAAGGTTTTTTGTTTTATATGCTTTTAATTTCCAGCAATTAAATGCATGTCTTTAGAAAATAAAAATTGGTAATGTGCATTTACTAATTGGAGATTTTCTACTGAGATTTCGGTCAATATTTGGACAGTGCATTTCCAGGAATTATGAAAACCGTTTTTGGCTTTATTGAATATCTTTGAGAATATTCGTTTATGGGAATTCCTTGGTGTCCAAACTTCCTTGGTCTATAGATATTGAAGTTTGCATTTCAAGCAAATTAATCCTCAGATCCAGCAAAATTACCTAGTTATATTGTTACTGGTGGAGCTGTCTATTCGGAGAGGAAAGTACCCTAATTAGGCGAAATCTCTTACGACCGCTCGTTTTAAAGACTTATTTGGGATTGAGAAGCTCTACGAGTACCGTTGGTGGGAAACTAGATAATTGCAGTTTATTATTAGTTTTTGATTGATTTGATTGACTAACGGTTGTTGAACTTTGATTGCACCTAGTTTGTTTATGCTTGAGAATATTCTCTTCTGATATAAGATTCACTCAAACTAGATCGAAGTATTGACGGAGATCTTTAGAACTGTTTGTAGATCTAATGGCGTCTTGTGATAATCCATCGTTAACAGACTGCGTTTTGTGTGTGATTGATCACAAGAGATTCAAGTTGTTTGTGTACAGGAGTTTATTGAAGATCTAAGAAGATTTGAAGACAAAGAAGATTTCTTATTTGAGTTCATAATCTTTGGTGTATACAAAACTTGATCGGCTGGGGATCCAACTATAATCGGTTTATCTTTGTGATAACCTTGATTGATTAGTTGAGTAGATCGACATCAATACAATTCTTTGTGATTAAGAGTATTGATTGCATAGTCTAAACAATTACTTTGGAAGTTGTTAAATAGATAGAACTAAGAACCTGACAAAGGAGTTTATTGGGATAAACGGAAGAGCCTTTTGTCAAACTCATATCACGTTGTTTCAAAAGAGTTGTTACCGAACACATTTGTTGTGTCCCTTACTGTTTGGAATACGAACCAAAGGAATTGTTCCAAGTGCGCGACTTATTAAAAGTTGGAGGCGCAGGGATACTGAGGGAACTAGGTGAATTATAGGTGAAAAAGTGGGGGTACAACAACCACACCCAATATTGCGCTTAGAAATCTGTATGGACAAACTCCAATATACTTTCAAGAGAATAAATAAGACTCAATCTTAATAAGTATATCAAAGAGTTGTATCTCTCTTTCTCGATTCAATTCTTACTCAATCAAATAGAAATCTGCGAGTCTAATTGAATACAAGAGAAATCACTTGAACGGTACCAAAGACCAATGTTCAAGGATCAATCAAATTCAATCAACAACCAAAGGTCGGATTTCTAATTCATTGATTCAAACGCACAACCTGTGATATTTCAATTATATAACAAAATATAATGCGTAATAGAAATAACACAAACACCAGAACTTTGTTAACGAGGAAAACGCAAATGCAGAAAAACCCCGGGACCTAGTCCAGATTGAACACCGTACTGTATTAAGCCGCTACAGACACTAGCCTACTACAAACTAACTTCGGTCTGGACTGTAGTTGAACCCCAATCAATCTCACACTGATTCAAGGTACAGTTTTGAGCTCCTTACGTCTCTGATCCCAGCAGGATACTACGCACTTGATTCCCTTAGATGATCTCACCCACAACTAAGAGTTGCTACGATCCAAAGTCGAAGACTTTAATAAACAAATCTGTATCACACATAAAAGTCTACAGAATAGATAAATCTGTCTCCCACAGTTAAACCTACAAGTTTTTGTTCCGTCTTTTGATAAATCAAGGTGAACAGGAACTAATTGATAACTCGGACTTATATTCCCGAAGAACAGCCTAGTATTATCAATCACCTCACAGTAATCTTAATCGACGCAACGAAAGAAGATATTGTGGAATCACAAACGATGAGACGAAGATGTTTGTGACTACTTTTCTATCTTGCATATCGGAGATAAAGATCTCAAGCCAATCATTACGATTGTAATCAACACGATAGAATCAACAAGATCAGATCACACAACCACGAGAAAGTAGTAACGGTCTGGCTTCACAATCCCAATGAAGTCTTTAAGTCGTTAACCTGGTTTAAGAAGAAAACCTAAGGTTAAAGGAGAATCGACTCTAGCTAATACAACTAGTATCACATGGAAGGTGTGGGGATTAAGTTTCCCAGTTGCTAGAGTTCTCCCTTATATAGTCTTTCAAATCAGGGTTTGCAATCAACGTTACCTTGGTAACAAAGCATTCAATATTCACCGTTAGATGAAAACCTGATTAGATTCAATCTAATATATTTCAACCGTTAGATCAAAAAATTAGCTTGTTATACATAATATTTTGGGTTTATGTAACCGTACCCAAACATGAACATTTGTTGGTTCAACAGTAGTTAACCAAATGGTTAGCCATATGAGCACTTTCATATCAACCATGTTCTTCTTCACCATAACTAGTTCAAATGACTCAAATGAACTAGTTAGAGAGTTGTTTAATTGCAAGGAAATCTTATGTAACTACATAAGACACAATCAAAGCAAAAACGATTTGATTTACTTGAATCGGTTCATGAACTATATAACCACGGGTTGCATTTAGCATTCCTTAGTTAATATGAATAAGTTCACAAACAATCGTTTTTAGATATAACCAACTCAAGTTCGCAAACTTAGTTCGCGGACTTAAGTTCCCGGAAGGAGTTCACAAACTCTAGCAGATATTCTCGGGTTGAGAACTTCCGCCAGTTCGCGGACTTAGCTCACGTCATTATTCCGGTTCTCTTGATCAACAAAGTTCGCAAATTCGGTTCAAAGAAAAAGGACTTATACATATATGTGTTACCACACAATTATTATATCCATCATTGGTTATATAGTCTAAGCTCTCATTTCAATCATTGAAACATTCTCAGAGGACGTTACATAGTTGTTATTCACAAAGCATTTTTCGTCAGAGAATTTTTCAAAGTGATTGAAACATAACATGACTTTCGTCACTAGGTAAAGATGAACTTGGCCAAAGAAAAAGCTTACTAACAATATTTCGAGAAATAGGTAGGCGATATAAACTCGGCTCGAAATAGCAAATGTGTATAATCAAAGTCTATATAGCAAAACGACTTTTGTCTCAAAATAGGAGATAGAGTAGATAGACTTTTGAGTGACAGATAAGTTCAAGTCTCCACATACCTTTTAGTCGATGAAGATCCACCAGTTCCTTGAGTAGTCATTCGTCTTGTATGATGATTGTCATGGAGTTCTTGAGCTCAACTACACTTTATATCCTAGTCCAATACTTAGCTATAGTAGACTAGAAATCAAGACTTATAGTTTTAATCACCAACATTGACCAACATTGACAACATTGACAAACATGCTTGAGATAGTAGACTAAAAATCAAGACCTATGCGAGTTCGACCGAGCAATGCTATAACAATAGGTTTAGTTTCTTGGTCTCAACTGTACGAAGTTGGTTTAGATTTTGTATAGCGGCTTAATCCTGAGAGTATTCAATTCTGGACAAGGTCCCGGGGTTTTTCTGCATTTGCGGTTTCCTCGTTAACAAAATCTTGTTGTGTCTTTTACTTTTCTATTTCCGCAATTATAAGTGTTTTATTATAATTAGAAGTAAAATAAACAAACGTTAATTCTTAATTACTTGATAGCAATCCTATTGTGTTTGGTTAAGTCTGAACCTATTATCAAGTAAACATACTTCGTTGTTGTATTGTCTCGATCTTGTACCCATAGTCAATCACGCAAGTTATCTTGTTGTCGTATTGTCTCGATCTCGTATCCATAGACAATCACACGAAGTGTGAACCGATTAGTTGTATTGTCTCGACTCAGTCCATAGACAATCACTATCGGAGAAAGGACTTATAGGTGGAAAAGTTTTAGATTGAGGTATATTTGGGTACCCTCGTCTTTTCAGACCTTCTTTCTCAGGGATTATTAAGCCTTTAACTCGATTCCGGAGTAATCTTTGTTCAGGGACCGTTAACTTCTCACCCGAATTAATCATACGGGTAATGTCCTTGGCCACCCAATTAACTCGTTCAACCTATTTTTTCATATCAAATACACATACTGTAATTATTCATAGATAATTAAAAAAAATAAACATACAAACATAATTAGTAGTATACGTACCACCATCTTCTCCCAAACATGTTCTTCATTCATTGATGTCTTTGATTTTGAACTCTCTTTCTCTGCCTACTTGAAATGTCTTTGCGCCCCCGTATCCAAATTTTCCACATAAGGATGAGCCCACTCTTGATACCATCCTATGTAATTCGCATCCACTTCGGAAGTCCCATGAGAAGCTTCAAGCGCTCTTCTACTCATTTGGTTTACTTTTTCGGAATGAGCATTCCAATGCTCGATCAACGGTGCTCGTTCATAGTTCAATATGACATCTTTGTCCTTAAATTGGGAGTTGGATACGCTCAGTGTAAAACTAGAGTCTTCAGGTACAATTTTTTGGACACCAATTTGGCGGAGCGTTCTACGAGGATCCAAAATGACGAACCCAGTTGAATGAAACAAAGGTCCCACATAGGTCGCCACATTTGAAAATACTCTATCACCAACTTCATCTTCTTTATCCTCATCAATTTACAAATATGGATCAAAAACCGCATCATCAATTGTCAAAGCATCCAAATTTTTCCTCATATCGACCACTTTCATCTCTTTATCCTTGTGTTGGGTCCCTCCAAAGGGGTATCTTCCTCCTGTGGGTTTTTCTAGAGGCCATTTTGTATCCCGAGAAGACCTCAAGCATTTAAAATGGTCGTAAGCCCATGGCTACGGGGAAAAAAAGAATTATAAATAAGATATTACACACAAACCAATATATAAAAGTAAAATAAATAAACGTTTGTTATATTAAAACAAAAAGATACCTGGATAAGAGCAACACATCCCGTAATTTGTGTTTCGTTCCACCTAGAAGCTTTGCAAAGATTGTCCATCACACTGGCAAGGAGGGCGGTGCCCCACGAGTACCTAGGTACCTTGTTTGTTTCCGGATCGAGACTGAGAGTCTTCAACCACTGCAAATAACAAGCATTTACCTTATTTCATGAGGAATCGGGAATGAATACTGTCCCAAGAGCGTGCAACAAGTAAGCTATAAATGTATGTCTAGCTTTTTCTGCGTCCATCACGACCTCTCCATTAGCAGTATTGCGGTTAGAATCCTCAAACTTCTCCCTCAGACGAACCAGGTTAATCTTTCTTGACATATTCATTGTTTCACGACGTTCACCCGGTAGACTAAATTCCCTTTTAACTTTAGGTTGGGCTCCATATCCTATCTCAAACTCTTCTTCCGCTTCATCTTTGCCCCACCCAAAACAGTTTTTCGTCAAGACACAAAGCTGATCAAAAGGAATAGAATTGTTGAAACCCTCAAACACAGCTTTTCCTTCCAAAGCGAGACCGGTTTTGCATCATCCGAAGTGATAGTCATCTCGTTGAATGGGAGTTGAAAAGTCATGATTTTTGGGCCAGAATCTTTCTCTAAAACCACAAACTGTTACAACATCATATGTCTTCTGCAAAGCCTCAATTCCAGACCATAACCCTGAAGCTTTTACCAAAGCTACCACATCTGGATGCTCTTTGTCTAACGGCCAAAATTTTCCTTGTTGGTGCTTTAGTTTAGGGACTGCTTTATCTGGGAACTACAAAAAAAAAAAAAAAAAAATGGTTGTTATACTTAATAATCCATAATAAAATGAAAATAACATATATGTAATTTGATTTAGTACCTTTGTGCCACAAACCCTAGCAGCCCATGAAGACGGGTAACCAATCAAAATGGAACGATCTCTTGGCGCACCCCAACGTCTCTCATTCTTCTTGGGAGGTAAAGGCACCTCAACGATTTGTCTTGTCGTTTCTTTTGGTGGATACTTATTCTTATCCTTCTTTTCCTCCACCAATACGGCTTTACCTTTATCAACACCACTTGTTTCGGCCAAGTTTGTTTCTTCAATCTCTAAATTTGGTGTAATTCCTACAGCTTCAGTGGAAACTCCACTTTCCATTCCTCCACCTTCTTTTCCACCATCAGTGGCAACTCCACTTTCATTTCCTCCACATTCTTTTCCACCATCAGTGGCAACTCCACTTTCATTTCCTCCACCTTCATTTAGTCTACCTTCATTTCCTCCACCTTCCATTTCTCCACCTCCACTTCCTCCACAAGTGGTATTCCTTGCGATTTCACCCAATGATTTAGCGTGACGAGGTTGTGGAGTCGGGACATTAGAAGGTGTTACTTATTATGTTCTTTTCTTCTTCTTCTTCTCATTTGCTCTGTTCAAAGTTGATTAAAAATAAAATTATAAACAACAATGTTCAAAATTGATCACAAACTAAAGATGGTTACAACAAACTATTGTTAGGAATTGAACACATTTTCAACCGTTGAGACACAAATGGCCAAGAAATACCCAACCGAAGTTGGATTACGGACGAAAATGCGACAATTGATCTAACTGTGTGACACAAAAAACGTTTACGAAATATAAATAACGTCTTGGTTTTTCCCATTACAGATAGGAAAAACCTGGCCGGAAACAGTACCGCTGAGTTTACTTTGAACACAGTGTTATTACGGCTACGTTATTACTAGCCGTAAACAATAGACTGCGGTTAGGTTTTTCTAAGTTCCTATCCGCGACAATCAATAACGACTATGAAAAGTTGACATACCCAGCCGTTTCAGATTTACGGATGGGACGATGACCAATAGACCTATCCGTGACACATAAAATGTCTAGGAAGTAAAACTTACGTCTTGGTTTTTCCTATTACGGATAGGAATAACCCAGCCGTAAGTCGTACCGCTAAGTTAAATTTGAAACACAGTGTAATATACGGATAGGAATAACCTAGCCGTAAACTATAGGTTGCAGTTGGGTATTATAATTTCTTGTCTGTATTGCTCACGTTACGGCTAGGAGTTCTTAGTGTTCCCAACAGTGTACAGTGGTTACGGTTGGGAAATATAGAACTCCCAGCCGTAAACAGTTTCTGAAATTGTTTTTTCAGCCCTAAATTTTTAGAAACTAGCTGAGTGAGCATCCAAACACTTAAATAAAGAGTGGGTTTTTCGATTCATACCTTATTGCACTCATATCGAAAGTTTCAGCGGCTAGTTCATCTCCTTTGTTCACTTCTTGTTGATTTTCATTTTCAGTTTCATCTTCACTTTCAGAACTTGATTTATCAGGTTCAGGAAGAGGTGGATTCGACGATTTTCGTGCTGGTTTCTTTTTGTTCCCCATGATTTTATACAATCGATTTAATTGACGATGATTTTTCTTGAATCGACGATTAATCGTCTCAAACGAAGAAGAGAAGAAGAAGGAAAGAAAGAGAGGAGAAGCAGAGAAGAGAAGAGAATGAGAAGGTAAGTTTGTTTGTTTTTTTCGTTTTTGTCTTTCTTTTAATAATTTTCGTTTTTTTTTTAAAATTTGATTAGATTAATCAGTTTTTAATTAGTTAATGGAAGGAAAAATGGTAATAAATTAAATTTATTAAGAGTATTTTTGAACTTTTACATAATTTAGGTCTCTCCCTATCCATACTTTGGTTGCAAGTAGTATTTTAAGCCCCAAAATCCAAGCCCCTCTACAACCCCAATAATAGGATTCTTTACTAAATCAACTTTTTTGTTAGTCATTAGTTTTGAAATAGTTCTCTAGACACATAGTAACAACTTTCTAGAATACAAAACAAAGCTTGGCTAAGTTAGGCCAGATAAAGAGCGGTCGAGATTTATCTAGGAGGGATAAATCTACGGCCGTGGTTTTTTCAACTAACCATTATAAACTTTATTAATTAGTGTCCTATTAATTGCTCATGATGAATGATTAATTAACTTTTCATGATAAATGTTCATTTAATGAGTCTAATAAATACAAATTTTTATTAATAAATAAGTTTATTAAAAACTATATATATATTGATCGGTAAAGAATTTGGTGCTGGCGAGTTTAGAACTCAGGTAACTAGTATCATCACCCAAAGACTTTACCATTGCACTACAGTGACCCCGATTAAATATTATATTAATAATTTTTAAATGTTGTAGTGAAAGAAGCAGTGGGTGATGGAAACAATGGTGGGTATTTATGAGTGGTGGAGGTGGAACATTACTGGTGGTGGAAAAAATAGTGGGCATGACTGGTTTTTACGTACGGTGGTGGATGTTAGTGAATAGTAGTGGACAATAATAGTTTTGTGTCTTTACAAAATGGGCAACATTTTATTGTGATAGATGTAGTTGGCTGTTTTTAGCACAACTGGTAAGGACAAAACACAAATATTTTGAGGAGGATACTAAATCATATAAGACAATATGATCATGTCCGCTGGATTACCCAAATGGGTCCTAGTTATTTATAGTATCCGATCGAATAAATCGCGGTTTTTAATATTAAAATAAAAATTGATTACATTTCCAGAATACAAAACAAAGTTTGGACAAGTTAGTTTGTATAAAGAACAATCAAATTTATACTTGCAGAAAATAAATCTATCGCTATAAATGGTCACGTTTAATTAAAATTTAATAATAAATATTCAATTGATATTTCATAAAAAATGTTTATTTAATTAATCAAATGAATATATTTTTGTTGATACATAGATATAATTGATATTAACCATATCAGTAAGGATTAATAGTGGTTGTGATTGTGGGGATAATGGTGGTGGTATTGGTGAGACTGGTGGAGTGGTGACGATAATGTGGTGGTGGAAGAAGTAGTGGTAGTAGGGTGAGAAAATGAGTCTAAGATAGGTAAATTAAGCATTAATAGTGGTTTTGATGGTGGGTGGTGGTGGTGGATCGGCGGTGGGGATAATGGTGGTGGGTATTGGTGAGACTGGTGGAGTGGTGACGATAATGTGGTGGTGAAAGAAGTAGTGGTAGTAGGGTGAGAAAAGGTGTCTTAAGATAGGTAAATTATTTAGTCACCCTTGGTTAATTTTTCTTTGTTTTGTTTTAATTTGATTTTAGTTTTCAAATTACTTTTAAATTTTTAAAGGTCAGATTTTTCCAAAAAAGAAGATGTTATGATTTTAAGATTTGCCGGGGGCAGGAAGAGAAACGAAACCTATAAAAAAATTGACCAAACACAAGACTGCACGCGAATTAATTGTAATCGGTTTAGTTTCCCACATCTCTCTTTATTCCCCTTTTTTGTCATGGTATCTGTTTCTGTCATTATTTCTCCCCTACGCTACGCGTGAATTAATTGTAATCGATTCAATTTCTCACATCTCTCTTTATTCACCTTTTTTGTCATGATTTCTGTTTTTTTCATTTCTCCCCAACTTCGTGTAATTATACATGCTTGAGAAATAGTTTATGATAATAGGTAAAGAGACAAGAAAAGAAATGGATCAAGAATTAAATATTATTATAAATTTTAGGAAAATGAATAAACACAAATCTATGTAATTTGGCAACCCAATAATTTATATCAAAGAGAAAAATTAAATTCTAATGCTAACATATTTTGCAAGATTAATCAAATTGATTTTAAAGTAATTTTAGGTGTTTTTAGTTTTGTTACAAGTTTGGTGAATGACCTTTGATGATATTTTTTTGAAGTAGTGAACGAAGTAATGTTCTGTTGCCCGTAAGAATTGCTCTAACGGTTAACTATGTTTGTCCCAAAGGATTGTATGACTTACATACACAATATTAAGCGATTCGAGGATAAGAACATGTTTATTAACCAATCATTATAATATTTAGACTTGTATCAATCGTTTGATTCTTCTCAGACCATTACGACATGTAGGAATCGAAGGATCCATTTGAAATACACGTCCTTATCTGTTGGGACCTAGTTTGTTATAAAAGAAATAGTTCTCTAGACACGTAGTAACCACTTTTTGTTATAAAATCCCACAGGATAGTGTACAACTATACTTCAAAACAAGTAATAATTTTCACGTATATGTGGTCCAACTCTAACTACTAAGTTATTCGTGTAGTTGCATATACTAAAATATTAAATTTAAGCTTAAAAAAATGATTTCTTTAAAAAAAAGGATATTAAATTCCACTAAATTTAGCTTATGTATATGAATTAATATTAAATGTATTACTATATAAAAAAAAATTAATTAGAAAATGTTGAAGATTATATTAGATTCTGCTTGGCAACGAGAACCATCGACACAATGTCGCCACCCATAACATAACTTTAGAGACGAAATTTAGTAACAGAGTGTCGTAACATAGCAATTAGCATGCACCATCAAACATTTTTCTTATTAAATTTTTCTGTTTTCATTATAGCATAAGTTGTCTATCAACCTAAATCTTAGTAGTAATGATTGGGATTACCAACACCAACTGTGTGCATTTTATTTAAGTAATTTTCTTATTATCTCGACAAGTGAAATTTGATTACAACTGAGACTCCTTAATGTGGGCGCCAACATTACAGTTTTTAGAAACAAAATTACTTGCACTTTCTATCCTATAAAAATAGGATTTTTACTGTGAAAATTTAAAAGTGAATTGTGGGATCGTATTCAAATAATTTTCTTCTTTTATACACATAATTTCTATGGCAGATTAAGACCATAAACCTCCTCGTCCATTTGTAGCCGGGATAAAATATTTATTTTATTTTGAGAATGATCATTAGGAAGAATTAAACCCTCGACCTCGACTCCCAGTTCATAAGGTGAGTGTCAAACCACTTGGCAATTTTCTAGATAGCTAATATAACTATGGGCATAATGCAATAAAAACGTGAGATCCTTGATGCAATATTTAAAAAGGAAGTTATTATTGGGGCGTCACATTCCATTAGAGGGGCGTCACCTAATAGGACAAAAATGGGTCATCCAGAAGTAATATCAAAAACCCCTTATCTCAAATAATTTTGTAATGACCGAACAACTCTTTAGTTAATTTTAATTTTATTAGATAATAATTAATTCTACGGTTGGAATCAATCCAAACCTGGACGTAAAACCAATTTCTACGGTTGGAATCAACCCAAACCTGGACGTAAAATCAATTTCTACGGTTGGAATTAAAAGGAACCTGGACGTAAAATTGAAATTTACGGTTAGGTTGACGAAAGGAAAATTCAGTAAACTAAACCTAGACGTAAAATTGAAAATTACGGTTGGAATTCAACTAAACCTAGACGTAAAATTGAAAATTACGGTTGGAATTCAACTAAACCTAGACGTAATTCAATTAAAAGTAACTAAAACCCTAATTTTACTTCGATTTCATTCAATCTAACCTATTTTAAGCACAAAAACAAGTAAACAAAGATGGGTATGTTCGATTATTACCTTACATACACCATAGGTTTGTTCGATGAAAAAGATGAAGAGAAAGAGGAGAGGAAGAAGAAGAGCAATTGAAATGTGAAGAATGAAGAATAAAAATTAGGTTTTGTTTCTGTTTTTAAGTTTTAATTTTAATTGAAGGGTAGTTTGGACAGTTGCTATTGAGTCAAAAGTACCCCATAACCAGATTTTTGGTCACTAAATATCCAAGTAAAGCCTCTCTGTTGGATGGTGACACCCCAATAATAGCCTTCTTAAAAAGGTCTTTTAAGACTGTTAATGGCTACTACTCAAAACCGATGGTCTCATCTTTAACCACTTCATTTACATCGAAGCCTTTTACTGATTCACGTTGATTTTTTCATTTCTACTGTAATATTGGTTATGACCGCTTCCAAAGAAAAAAAAACATGGGAAAGTAGTTTTTAGGTGGAATTGGACAATTGATACCTGACACCCTAGTTGTTGTTGTTTTGATGAATTATTGACGACCTGTGCACTCTATACATGGGTAAAATGTAAGGAAAATTCTTCAAAATACCCTCATTTAAATACTCCCTCCATCCCTAATTAGATGACCTAGTTGTAGTTTGCACAATTTTTAAGATAAGAATGTTAGTAAAACTTAGAAATGATTTATCTCTTAAACTATATCACGGTTTTTCGTAAACTTTATACCCTTGATAAGCATTTTAAAACACCTACGTAACGAATATAAACATAACTATCAAATTATACATATTTCTTATAATAATAAAAATAGGTCATCTATTTATGGGACAAAACTTAAAACCAAATAGGTCATCTAATTAGGTACAGAGGAGTATTAATTTATCAAGTATCCCCATTTTTGTGTAAACTTATAAAAGTATTCCCATAGTTAGATGCTCAGTCAGGGCCCACAATATTGCACATGTTCTCGTCGAAAAATTCAATATACCATGAGCTATTGATATACCAATATACCACCAACATGAGTTTACATAAATGCCCATCTCCACACAAGAGTTTCAATATCTTTTAAGGTTGCTGAAAATGGTATTGAGGTGACTCATTTGCAGTTTGAAGATGATACCCTAGTGTTGAATTGAGAAGGTTGCTGCTTATTCTGTCTACTTTTGAGATGCTGACAAGGATGAAGCTGAATCTGTACAAAAGCTCAATTATAAGTGTAGGTGCAGATGAATCTATTAGTGATTTGGCGATGGAGCTTGGCTGCAAGGTGGAGTCTATGCCTATAAAGTATTTGGGGTTGTCGTTGGGGGTTACAGTAAGGAACACTTTAATTTGGGAGGTTGTTATTCAGAGAATGGAAAGTAGATTAGCTTTGTGGAATAGAAAAATTTTGAACAAGGTTGGTAGGTTAATCCTTATTAAAATTTGCTTCGCTAGCTTGCCTATTTATTTTTTTCCTCTAATCCATTTACCTGCAGTTGTAGAGGTGAAAATGACTAGGATCATGAGAAACTTTATTTGGGATTCAACAGAAGACAAGAAAAATATGTGTTGGGTGTCTTGGAAGACAATTTGTACTCCAAAATGCACGGGTGGTCTAGCGTCTAGGTGTGAAGAATTTGAAGCCAACCAAAAAGGTTTTGCTATCTAAATGGATTTGAAGATTTACCAAAGAGAAAGACGCACTTTGGAGGAAGGTTGTTCAAGAAAAATTCAAAGGAAACATGGATCCATTTTTCTAGTTGATGATGCATTACCTCAGGGTAGAGGTTTCTGGAAGAACATTTTGAAATCTAGCTCTTTGATACAGGATGGTTGTGAGCTGCAGGTCAAGAATCGTAAGTCGGTCAGATCCTGGTTAGATAATTGATGTACAAATGGTATATTAAAGGATAAATTCCCATCTGTTGTTAAGGTGTGCAGAGACAAAAATGGATCTATATCTGAAATGATAAATCATGGAAGATTAGAGTGTAATACTAGAAGGACTATGAATGGGTAGAACAATTAGAATGAGATATTCTATGTAATGAACTACGACTTGCACCAGACTTTATGGATGAAGGGGATATCATTTCTTTTCAAGGTGAATTCAGTGTAAAGAAGACATATGCACTCCAGATAGAGGATGTGAATCATTGTGTTTTTCAGAAGCATGCTTGGAAAAAAATAGATTCCACACAAGGTGAGATTTTTAGCGTGGACTACTTTTCATAAATCTCTTTCTTACTCTTTCTCTGCTCAGACACAAGAGTCAATACGTCGTCTGAATCTTGTCACCTTTGTCTGCAAAAGGTGAAAATTGCTTATCATTTGTTTCAACATTATAAGGTCTCTTATGATGTCTGGATGAATTTTATGGGATATTTTGGAGTTAATTGGGTCATGCCTGCTACTCTCCTTAGCTTGTTGATATTTGGTCGCAACATAAACTAAGAGGAAAATGTGAGGATGTGTGAGAGAAGATTCATTATGTAATTGTTTGGCACATCTGGACGGAAAGAAATGGCACATCTGGACGAAAAGAAATGATAGATCCTTTGAGGCCCGACATAGAAAGATGTCAGAAAAAGTTCTACTTATTAAACAAATTATTTTGTTGTTCTTTGGCTTCATGATAGGAAAACATTCAAAGATGTTGATGTAAACTCAATATTGTTTAACTGGGATACGATAATGCACTTGTAATGTAAGTGTTGGTATCCTCCCTGGGTTGTAAATTCTTTTCTTTTTTAATATAACCTTATTTTTTAGATTTGTTGAGTCCAGTTCAGGATCGTTACATCGGTTTTAGGTTTGTTACATCATTTTCTAAAAATGATTCATTATTCCCAAGTATCTGGAGGGATTTTGCTTGACGATGAATTGACCTTTTTACAACATTTTTCAGGTTCGTCGAGCCAAATTCAAAATCGCTACACCATTCGGGGTATGGGCAAACTCAGTTCAACTTAACCAATTCAGGAATTTTTAAGAATTTCTACGGGTAGGATAACTACCGCCTCACATTTAACCAGTATTTTCTCCGTAAAAAATAGTAGTAGTAAATAGTCAAGACAGGAGTCCAAATCTGTTCACACTCCTCTAACGAATGTATATTTCACATATTCTTCTGGTTGATTATTTAACTGATGACCCCATTATCCTCCATGTTTAGAATCACGATCCTCGTTACATAACTTCCTAAATTAAATTAAGGGTAGAGACTAAAATGTGAAATATACACTCGTTAAAAAGTATGCACGAATTCGCACTCGTCAAGACAGGGATGTTTTATAAATTTCCCCCAAATATGCAGTAAAATAGGATCACACTTCACAGCGTTTATACGAACGGGAATATAGTCCTTGTACACTGTACAGTTTCTTTAAGAAATAAATACACCCCTCTTCTTCACTGCCTAAAGATTCTGAACTCAAAAGTCTCAACCAAAACTATCCTCCACAAAACAGAAGAGCGAGAAAAAGAAACAAAGATTCTGGCAGCAATGAATGGTGTTGTATCAATGGCAACAACATCACAAGCATACTTACAGGGCAAACAAGTAACTGAATCTATGGCGTTAGTTGCTGAACTGTGTCGTCACTTTTATTCACTTGGTTGGGTTTCTGGTACTGGTGGTAGTATTACTCTTAAAGTTCATGATGAGTCAATCCCTAAACCTCAACAAATCATTGTCATGTCTCCTTCTGGTAATAATTATCTCTTTCGATTTCTCTTACTCCCGATTATTTTATTTAATCTGAAAGAGTTGTTTAATTTTGATTGTGTTTTTGGGATTTAGGTGTTCAAAAAGAAAGAATGGTACCTGAAGATATGTATGTACTTTCATCAACTGGTTCTGTTCTATCTACACCTACTCTTAAACCGTACCCTCAAAAACCTCCCAAGTGTACTGATTGTGCTCCTCTTTTTATGAAGGTTTGTTTCTTCGCCCTTGTTTTTCTAAATCCTTTTGGAATTTGGATTCCGTTTGATTAATTTACTTTTGGTGGACTATAAATGATGATTGTTAATGGGATTGACCTAAAATTATTTTGTGATTGCCGATTTTTATTGAATTTCCTAGAGGTAAATTATGGCTCTATTGAAATCTCGTAGTGCCCAAATGGTTATTGTTTTGCAGTTTGAACTCTGGAACTAAAATGATGGATAAATGATCACTATGGGGCGTCCACTTTTTAAGAAGAGTGTTTAGTTTTTTTATGTGAGCTAGTTAATTTGATTAATACCTTGTAACACGACTCATTTTTGTTGGTGGTTTTCCAGGCATATCAGATGCGAAATGCTGGTGCTGTAATTCACAGTCACGGGATGGAGTCTTGCATTGTGACGATGCTTAACCCAAATGCTAAAGAGTTTCGGGTAAAGTTTTTACTTTATTAGTAAATTGGATAATTATATTTCAATCAGATAGAAAGAATGAAAAGATCTCATATTATTCACTTTTGCCTTTGGGCATGTTGTTAATCCTTGTTATTTTGCAGATTACTCACATGGAGATGATAAAGGGAATTCAAGGCCATGGATATCATGATGATCTTGTTGTCCCAATTGTGGAAAATACTGCCCATGAGGGTGAGCTCACAGATTCTCTTGCTGAAGCGGTATAGTTTATTTATTTTCGCCTTTTGTATTTGTTGTCCTTTAGGGTTGGTCTATTATCTGCCAGAGACATTATTCACACTGGTATTGCTTGCAGATTAAAGCCTATCCCAAAACCACAGCAGTGCTTGTCCGTAATCACGGGATCTACATATGGGGTGACTCCTGGATTAATGCAAAGACTCAGGTTTGTGTGCTGAAATTTCTGAGTGATATTATCCAAATGAATGACCTTCGGTTTGTAATTTGAGTTACTGAAGTTAAGAACAGACTGTGAGGATTTGATATTTTTGGTCTAACATTTTACTAAAAATTGCCAATCCTATTATTTAAGCTTAGTTTAACTGGATTTTGTTTAGTCACACACACATCCGGTGAACCGATTAGTTGCCCTTGATTTTGCTTGATTTACTCTGGTCAAATGTCAAAGTTAACCAGCTGCAATTCTAATGTCTATTTCTTGTTAACAAATGTATCCACCCATAGTCAGGCCTTTTTTAACTCCCCCTCACCTTGCTATGCACTTCTTTTGAAGCTTCACTTCACTTAAACTGCTCATGTGAAATCTAAGGAGACATCATCTGATTTCTTCCTCTCCTAGTGTGTAATTGAACTCATAGAAGAGTTTGATTTTTATGCATAAACCAAATATATGTTCGCCAGTTAAGCGCATTAATATATATGCATATATCTGTATATATTATAGTCATATTGGTCCAATCAGTATATGCAATTGTGTTTATGTTCCCCTCTAGTAAGTTTTTTACTTTTTAAGATGGTGAATCTCTTATTTCTGTTAAGAATTTAACGAGTAATATATCTATTATCTTTAATCTAACTGGTCTGCAAAACTTGATCAGGCGGAATGCTATCACTATGTCTTCGAGGCTGCTATCAAACTCTATCAATTGGGCTTAGATTGGTCGACCCCAACCCATGGTCCAATTCAAAGCGTCAAAAAACTTCACTATGGTGATAGTAATGTTAAGACGAGGGCTACGACAGGTGGTAATGGAGCTGATCCACCCCACGTATGTGTCTATTTTTTTAATGCCTTCTGTTGCTTACAAGAAACATTTGTTTCTGCTTCTCACAAAATAATAATAGGAATTTCTGCATTTACAAGATCAAACCAGTCTTATGTTAATCTTAGGTTTTCTGTACCAAGGAATCTTTTTTACTTCAGAATGCTAGATCCTAGTTTGGCGGTTTCGTTCTTCATGATGTTACACCTATGGTTCCATTAATCTTTTTTTTTTTTTTTTTTTTTTTTTTTTTTTTTTTGCATATGCAGCGCTGTGTTGTTCTTGACATTGAAGGGACAACAACTCCTATAACATTTGTAACTGAAGTTCTTTTCCCATATGCTCGTGATAATGTGAGGAAGCATTTAACTGCCACATATGATACTCAACAAACCAAAGATGATATTAAGTTGTTGCGTGCTCAAGTAAGTCTTAATTGCTTCATATGTTTCCATTCACTTTTAATCTGTGTAAGCAATTTATTTAAGATGCTTGTGATGAGGAGATAATCCTACTGCATAATTGTGATATGAAGCACATCTAATTTAATGTGAGATAATGGAAGTTTTTTCCTTCTCTCCCTTTCTTCCTGTGAAAAACATCTTTAAGTGATTTTCAGTTTAGGCTTACTTTTTCGAATGCCCGTTGTAAAGTAGTCTAACATTTTGCACAGGTTGAGAGTGATTTGAAAGAAGGTGTTGTTGGTGCCCTGCCCATTGCCCCTGATGAAGCTGGCAAGGAAGAAGTGATTGATTCTTTGGTAGCCAACGTCGAAGCTATGATTAAAGCTGACAGAAAAATTACCTCTCTTAAAGAATTGCAGGTAAACAGAGTTCTATGATAAAAAAAGGTACGCTGCAGAAGTGGATTCCTGTAATCTAGCTTTTATACTCGTTACTGTGCACTTATGCAGGGTCATATATGGAGAACTGGATTTGAAAATAATGAATTAAAGGCAATAGTTTTTGAGGATGTACCACAAGCTCTTAAAAGGTGGACGGATTCAGGCATCAAAGTTAGTACCGTGCTTTTGGGTTTTCCCCTTTCTTTGTTATGATTGCATTGAACTATCTAACTCGTAGTAAAGCTGTTGTTAATAATCATTATCATTTCTCAAAATGTAGGTATACATATATTCCAGTGGTAGCAGGGAAGCTCAACGGCTTCTCTTTGGCAATTCAATCTATGGAGACTTGAGAAAGTATTTATGTGGATTTTTTGATACCACAGTAGGGTAAGATATCACGCTTTATTTCATCTTTGTTGTATCTCTCTATGAAATGAACCGTTCTAAATCTGTGATACTTGTATGGACAGAAACAAAAGAGAAACTCGTAGTTACATGGAGATTGCCCAGTCGTTGGGTGTGGATAATCCATCAGAGATCTTATTTGTAACAGATGTATTTCAAGAAGCCGTGGCTGCAAAGGAAGCAGGTAAATATCTGTGCGCATATTTTGTCCCTCAAATCTTTCATGAAAGTTAATAGCAGCAAACCTAGTATCTATATAACGTGCTCATCTTTGGAGTCATACGCTTATGTTTATGTGCATGAACCTTGCGACTTAGATAGGATTTAGATATACATGATGGTATCAGATGGTTTCGATCTACATTTTAAAGGTCAATCTTTAAAATAATCAGCAGTAGGTCATCTTCATGTGGCCAGAGGTGGAACTCAGAAGTATAAGAAAGTGTGTAGTATTTAAGTGCATAGCATAGCAGGACATAATGGGAAGTTTTAATTGCCGTGTCATGAAAACGGCTTAATTGAAACAAACCAGCAAATGCGGTATTTCACTTTAGCGTCTCATCGGTCTTGGTATGTAGTTCAGCTCACAGCAACCATAGTAATTGAACCTTACAGCATTAGCCGCACTTAAGAAAGGCATTCTGTACTGATGCCGCAGCTACATAAGCAAAGCTTCGTTAAATGGAGTAGATAAGAGAATAGGACTTGATCACTTTTCATTACAAAATTTTATGTCACTTTTCAGTAGATTAAAGATGATATGATTTTATCAAGCTATGCGGATTCTAAATTATGACACAAACATTGGAAAACTAAAGTACCGCGCGTTTTGGAGTTTGTTGCTAACAGTTGGTTTAACTAGTCATGTTCTACATCTCATCAGTTATATTTTATCACATTCTCCACCATCAAAATTTACAATACTGGATTTGACTTTCAGATCTTTTTGTTGCATGATGTATTGTTTTAACCTTGTTGGTAACTTGTATGTTACAACCAGTTAAAATGATACCTTTCTAACAATACTCTTTATCTGACCAACGTTTCAGGTTTGGAGGTCATCATTTCTGTCCGACCGGGAAATGCACCTCTTCCAGAAACCCACGAGTTTAAAACAGTGACATCCTTTTCAGAAATCTGAGGTCCAAATTAATTTTCTGTAATCTTATTAATGTGGCACAATGTTGTGATTAATAAATGAATCAATAAATGTCTTGACGTAAATGGGGTTTGTTAGAGTTTTCAAAGTCCAAGTCATACAAACTTCATATTTCTCCAACTGCCGTAAGAAATGACATTAGCTTGTGGGATGTTTCAATATTTTTAGATTTATACTTCACAAGTTCACACATCCTTTACCCTCTTGAAAGAAACCTTTATCAATAAAGCAGGTTATCACCTTACCATTGTGCATTCCTTTTGACTTTGCTCAAAGTGGGTTTCTTTTCTCTGGCAGCATATTTCTTTAAATATGGGCTTCATTACTGCTGTATTTTCAGCATCTTTAAATACTACAATTCAGACTTCATTTGTCTAAGCAACGTTTTGCATTCCCAGTTGCAGGTCAAAGTTTCCATTAATGAATTTGCCCACCTGTTATTGCTCCAAAGTGGCTAATACCCACACAAAATTAAGGCAGTGAAGAAGAGGTAGCAACCTTTTCTTTTTTCAACTCTCTTTACTCAGTTCATCCTCATCATAACAAGCCCCACTCTCTAAATTATTTTCTCGTGTGTCTCTCCACCATTATTAGGTTTTTTGTCTGTTTTCAAGTCAAAAAAAGAAGATTTTCACATTCAAAAAAGAAAACCAATTTTGCTTTTTCCTAGTCTTCGTATGATCAATTCAAAGTTGAATTTTCTTAGCTCTTCACTTGTTATCATAGTGAGAAGAATTAAAAGATAGGGTCAGGGGCTTCCTTTACTCTTTTTATAGGTTCTCTCTTTCTCCCCCCACTACAACATTTATTTATAAAGGAAAATCTATAGCTGAGCACACTATTGAGTTAGGTCTAACATCACTCCCTTGCTCCACATCTGACTCATGATAGGTGTTTCCCAACCATCTGATATCTTATACATTCCTTGATCAAATACACAAAAGGATAAAAACGGCAACAGTCGTGATACCATGATGGGTGTTTCTGATCTTGTCCCATGCTTTGATCAAACGGAAATTTGATCAAACATAGCTTGAGGGATCTAATTTGGACTGGTAGGACCGTTTTCTATCCTGTTTTCTCAATATACCCCACTACTCCACTGATTGGCGACCCCATAGGAAGGAAGAAATGTGGGTCCAAAAGAATTGATTGGACCTACCTTAACTTAAGATAGCCTATCCGAATGACCTGCACAAATCAAGTGACCATTCTGTGTACTTGTTGTGCAGACAGAGAGCGTCAGTCAGGCTTACCACAACTTCAACAACAAATCTATCTATAAAATAGTTCTGAGAGAAATCAGATGGCTATGATCATTCATTCAATCATCCTGAGAAACTTTTTCGGACCCATGCTGTAAACCCCACATGCAATGGCAAGTTTTGAAATTTGAAATCTGTAGACAATACAGTACAAACTTAAGAGTATGCCGTTGTCTTGAGATCTCTCCTAAAATGGGTATCTTTCACAATAACTTTCGGTTTTGTATAGTTTGGTTTGGTTCATTCAAGTTATGGTCTTCCTTACAAACCTCAGTAGTAAGCCAATCACATTCACAAATCAAACACATACAGTGAATGGACTAATACTCTTTGCGAGAGTTGGTAGAAGAAGGACATTGCCATTGCTATAATCCCAAAATGCAAAACAAAAAAAAAAGGTGAAATTTTCTCACACTCTATACACACACGTTCTACACAGTTTTTGATACAAATCAAGGTCCAATCTTGTTATTTTGTTTTTTATAAGTTGAATTCTGAAAACTCAAACTGTAATAGCAATCTTTCAGTTACAATTAATAGCAAAAGCAAGATTTCATTTTACTTCCTTTGCAAATGAGAAAGCTCAGATACTTTCATAGACAAACAGAGAGGAAGAAAGCAAAAAGAAAAAAAGTAGTAAATTTTCTTATAAAATCCATGAAAAATGAAGAGAAAAAAGAAAAAACAATCCAAGCCCATTTCTAAGAGATCTTTAATCTCATATTCATAGATCTCTATCTATGATAATAAAACAAGCAAAATGAAGGGATCAAATTGTACAATTGAGATAAGATCTCCATCTCTTTTTTTTCCCTCTCTTCAAATTAATTCAAGTAGTACTCATTCATTATATGGAAAATAAAGAGAGCTTACGCATTTCAAAACTTAAATTTAAGAAGAACCTGAAACTCTCGGTGATGTAACAGGAAATAAAGGAAGTAGCCTTGGTTCTGTAGCTCCAGGTGTCGAAGCTCTCGGGGATGGATGCAAATAAAAACCTTTTCCTGCAATTGCTCTTTCTTCAGCCACGCCAACAGAATTAGTAGTACCCATAGAAGTTAATGAAGGAGAAGACCTGTTAAATGGGTCTTGAATTAAAGGAGTAACAGGACTAAGAACAAGCGAAGGAAAATCAAGTATACTTGGTGATAAGATCTCTTGATTCCTCGGTGAGAACCCAGAGTTAGTCTGTTGCATAAATCCAGGCATTAATGGACTAATCTTGAGATTTTTCATACTGTTTCTTCTCTCATATAGTTTAAAACCTTGCTTCTTAGGCCCTGTTTTGATAGGTGGTATTGGGTTTTTTGTTGATGGATCAAAATTTGATTTTGATGCTTGTTTTGCTGTTTCTGTTGATCCTGTTAACATCTGAACTACTTGTTTAAAAGATGATGTATCTGCTTGTATGAAAGTTGTTGGGTATGCATTAGTTTCAGATCTGGATATTGTTTTTGGTGTTAAAGGTGGTTGAACTCCATTACTGTTACTACTGCTGCTACTGCTACTGTTACTCCCATTGCTTTTTGGTGATGGGTTTTCTCTCATCTCTTGTGGTCTTGGTGATGATGATGATGACAAGTTCTCCATTACTTGTTCTGGTTTCTATCTCCTCCTCCTCCTCCAGAGAACAAAAAAAGAAAAGAAAATGAAAATAAATTAAACAATGAGCTTAATTTTCAGACCCCCTTTGTATATAGAGATAGAGAGGAGTGAAGAACAAGGTTGATTAGATTAGATTAGATGAGATGAGAAGAGAAGAAAGAAAAGAAAAGAAAAGAGATGAGATAGTTTGTTTTCCTTTTCTTCTCTTCTTTTCTTTGCTTTGCTTTGCTTATTAGTTTTGGTTTTTCCTCTCTTACTTACTTTCTCTCCCTCCCTAGTATTTTCCTTTACTATTGTTGTTTGTTTATTTGTTTTCTAGTGGTTGGTTTTGATTGGGTTACATTACCATGTACCCAAAATTAAAATATTTTTAAGACAAAAGAAAAATATCTTATTGGTTCAACTTGGAATTTCTTTCTTTTGCTGATGATTATGATGAGCAGAAACAAGTGAACAAGTCGTCAAAAGTTTTCAATATTTTTGCATTGACTTCAGAGCTTTGATGTTGACTCTTGTGGGAAGAAAGAGGATGATGAAGAAGAAGATATAGTAATAGGAGTATGAGAATTCAGAACCACCGCAACCAAAACAGACATGATAATCACTTGACACCAAGATTCAATGTCCATATTCAATACTCAAATGGGTTACTTACTTGTAAGTTTCTAGATCATATCCGATATTTTAGATTGGATGTTTTCCTAATTGCATCTAATCTAACCTTCTTCCTTTAAAGATCTCAAAAGCGCTTTATTGTGGGAGCTTTTAAGCGACAACATCTTGTTCTTATGTGTCCTTTACATTATTATTTTTTTGATGCATTATTCTCATGTGTCTACAGACTATACACGTACATCATCGGCTACATTTGGCAATCTGGGATCTTAGTTCTTATGCAGGTCTGGCTGAGTCGTCACTTAGTTTCTAAAGAATTATACCTCTAATATTAAGAACATGATTGCTAGTATTTGTATTTTGTAGCATCTCAGGTACGAGTCATCTTGAATTTTGCCGATGACTTTTTGATCTTTTCTTCCGCCTCTAGATCAGAAGGTGAGAACATTTAAAAAAATTCACTGACTTAAACACCGTTTCAGGTCGGTTTCGAGAAGTCTGGTATCCTTTTTAGCACTAACTCGCACCAAAATACTATAGATAGTGTTTAGGTTCCCCGCTTTTCGCACATACTTCAAAAATCATTTCTATAGAGTGGACAATAAACCTCAAAATTGGAATTTCGAGAATATGTCTTGTGCTGCTAAGTCAATTCTTATTCATACTTCTACTACCACTATGTACCAGGTGAACTGTTTTCAGATTCCGGTGGAGGTGACATATAGTATCAACAAGATACAACAAGATTTTTTTTAGGGGAAAAAGATATCTCAATTTCTAAAGGAGACTACCTTAGAGGTTGGAGTAAAGTTTGTTAGAGCATTGCTCGGATGAACCCACCAAGCGTTGGTATGTCAAGTTTGGTTGTCATATTTTAGTGAATCAAAACTCATGTTAAGAGTCGCTTGATTGTGTACTAGAGTCAACTTCGTATAGGTTAGTTTGAAAGTATTAGGATATGAGACATCACAAGTATTGCGAAGTCTTGAAGATGTGAAGAAGCAAGGAGCTACAACGACAACAATCATCCTTCCACTTGAGGTTAGTGATATTTGACTTGAACTGTTTCATTCCCTAACATATCTTTCAAGTCGTGCATATTGAAAACAAAACTGCGAAGCATATTTGAACTCTAGATAGACATAGTATTAAGGAATACAATACGAGGTTTATTGCTTAACCATCAAACTTTGTAGATAAGACATCGCCATAATCATTTGAATGCTATTGTGATTATGTATGGGTATGAGGTGAGGATTTCATCATAGGGAACAATGTTTTACATGTGTTCTAAGGAAGTAAGTTCATAAACTTGTTTGTGAACCGAAATGGAAATTGCCAGGCGTTATTGGTTTTGTTATTCATTGCATATCTTATGAACAACCAATATGTGTGATTGAGTATAACCGTTCACGACTTGTTGTATTCTTGGTAGAACTATTCACAAAGGCCTGACTTATGTATTGGTAATACCGATCTTAAGTAATCACCTGAGATGGTATGATCGGATTTGTGATTTTATGTCTGACCAAATATGGGAGAGGGGAACCGATCCTAGTGAGAGGTGCAGTACATCACAAAGGGGAACCGATCCTTGTATGAGGTGCAACAAGGTTTATAGAAGAAAGGGGAACCGATCCTATGAACATGTGCAACACGTTTTTAGGCAAAGGGGAACTGATCCTATGGTCATGGGCAACACATATAAGTTAGATACCATATATATGTGGGGAACCGATCCTAGTACCTAGTCAACCGAATTTTGGAAAGCTAGTGTGACTATGCACAATACTCACATGGAAGGTAGAACCGAAACTTGTTTTGGTAGAACCGATAAACCCATGATTGTGATTGAATGTTATTTGATCAATCGCATATTTCTTGAAAGTCAGATGAACCAATTCTAAACTTGTTTGGAAGTGTAGCAAATCGGTTTCAAGGTTGTAAGTGTGAAAGAGAACTTACAAAGTAAGGATGTCGACATACTTTGAACACGTGCTATGAATGTTTATTATTTAATTGTTCAAAGTTATTCCTTAATAGCTAAGGGAGGAGAATCCCAGGATCGAAACATAAATAAGTTAAGAATCTTTTAATTAAGGTATTTAACTTCATTTTGTAGGGAAATAAGAATTAGTAATGTGCATTTACTAATTAGAGATTTTCCGAGAGATTTCGATCATTATTTTTGGACAGAGCATTTCCAGGAATTATGAAAACCGAATTTGTGCTTTAATGAATATCTTGAGAGTATTTTCGGTTTTGGAAATTCTTTGGTGTCCAAATTTCCTTGTCTATAAATACTTGAAGTTTGCCTTTCTAGCAAACTAATCCTTCATAACAACAAGCTTCCTCTTTGTTGTGTTGTTATTGGTGTAGCCGCCTATTCGGAGAGGAGAGTAACCTAATTATGCGAAATCTCTTACTTCCGCTCAGTTTAAAGTCTTCTTTGGGATTGAGAAGCTCTAACGTGTACCGTTAGTGGGAAACTAAATAATTGCGGTTATCTTTTGTTTTCATTGATTTGATTGACGAACGGTGGTTGAACTTTGATTGCACCTAGTTTGTTTATGCTTGAGAATCTTCTCTTCTGATATAAGATTCACTCAAACTAGTTCAGAGTTTCGACAGGGATCTTTAGACTGTTGTTAGTTCTAAAGACGATATTGTGATAATCCCTTGTTAACAGACTCCGTTCTGTGCGTGATTGATCACAAGAGATGCAAGTGATTGTGTGCAGGTTATTATTGAAGATCTAAGAAGATTTGAAGACGAAGAAGATATTGAAGATTTCTTATTTGTGGGTTCATAATCTTTGGTGTGCACAATACTTGTTTCGGTAAAAGAGGATCCAATTAATAATTGGTTTATCCTTGTGATAGATTGGATTGATTAATTGAGTAGATAGACATCAACACAATTCTTTGGATTAATAGTGTTGTTGGATTCTTCTTAAACAATTACTTCGGTAATTGAATATAAGATAGATCTAAGAACCCGACGAAGGAGTTTATGTTAAGATAAACAGAAGAGCCTTTGTCCGACTAATATCCCTTGGTTGAATAGAGTTGATACCAAACATATTTGTTGTTCCTTTACTGTTTGGAATACAAACCAAAGGAATTTTTCCAAGTACCTGACTAAGGTTGGAGGCGTGGGAATACAGACAGAACTAGGTGAACAATAGGTTTAGTTGCTTGGTCTCAACTATACGAAGTTAGGTGTAATTTTGTGTAGCGGCTTAATCCTAAGAGTATTCAATTCTGGACAAGGTCCCGGTTTTTTTTTGCATTTGTGGTTTCCTCGTTAACAAAATCTCGCTGTGTCATTTACTTTATATTTCCGCATTATAATTGTTTTATTATAATTAAAGTAAATTACACAGACGTTAATTCCTATTTACTTGATAAGTGAATCCTATTGTGTTTGGTTAAGTCCTAACCTTTTTATCAAGTAACATATTTCGTTGTTGTATTGTCTCGATCTCGTATCCATAAACGATCATGAAAAAGCGGGGGTCTAACAACACCACCCAATATTTCGCTTAGCAATCTGTATGGACTAACTCCGAAATACTTTGCTAGAGAATCAACTAGACAGTCAGACTCAATCTAGATAAAAAGCATCTCAAGAAGTTATTATCTCAATCTCTCGATTTGATCTTTACTCAAGCAAATATAAATCTGCGAGTCTTTATCAAAGAGAGATAACTTGGACGGTACCAAAGACCAATGTCCAAGGATCAATCAATATCAATCAACAATCAAAGGTTGGATTTCCAATTGATGATCACGAACGCACAACCTGTATTATTTCTATTATATAAAATATAATGCGGAAAAGAAATAACACAGACACCAGAAGTTTTGTTAACGAGGAAACCGCAAATGCAGAAAAACCCCGGGACTAGTCCAGATTGAATACACACTGTATTAAGCTGCTACAGACACTAGCGTACTGCAAACTAACTTCAGACTGATCTATAGTTGAACCCCTACCAATCTCCCACTGATACAAGGTACAGTTGTACTCCTACGCCTCTGATCCCAGCAGGACACTGCGTACTTGATTCCCTTAGCTGATCTCACCCATAACTAAAAGTTGCTGCAACCTAAAATCACAGACTTGATAATAAACGAAGCTGTCTCACAAAGAAAAGTATATCGAAAGGATAAATCTGTCTCCCACAGATAAACCCTAGGTTTTGTTCCGTCTTTGGATATAAAATCAAGGTAACATGAATCAATTGATAATCCGGACTTATATTCCCGAAGAACAGCCTAGATTAATCAATCACCTCTCTACAATCCTTCCTGACTACACAAGTGGATTGTCGAGGAATCACAAACAGTGAGACGAAGATGGTTGTGATTCTTTATCTTGCCTATCGGAGAACTCTCACGATCTCAAGTCAATCAATCGATTGTACTCGTACGATAGAAGATGCAAGATCAGATCACACAACTACAATAAAAGTAGTATCCGTCTGGCTTCACAATCCCAATGAAGTATTTAAGTCGTTAACTCGAGTTTAGAGAAGAAACTCAAGAGTTAATGGAGATCGAATCTAGCGAGAGCACTAGTAGCACGCAGACGTGTGGGGATTAAGTTTTGCTCTAGCTAGAGGTCTCCTATATATAGCCTTTCAAATCAGGGTTTTGGCTTAGGTACAAAGCAAACTCTATTCACCGTTAGATGAAAACCTGATTTAGATTCAAGACAATATCTCTCAACCGTTAGATCGAAAGACATAGATTGTCACACAAACTTGGGTACACATTTACTGGGTTTGAGAAAACCATGCCCAAACGAGTACACGTATGTTGGTTCAACATGATAACCCAAAAGGTCAACCATATGAGCATCTCATATTAATCATGTTCTTCTTCACCATAACTAGTTCAATTGACTCAAATGAACTAGTTAAGAGTTGTTCAATTGCTATGAGATCTTATGTAACTACACAAGACACAATTGAAACAAAGATGATTCGATTCGATTAGAATCGGCTCATGAACATTATAGCCACGGTTTGCATAAAACATTCCTTAATAATTAATGTTTCATGTTCAGAGCACATCTTTAGATATTAACCTCTTAAGTTCACAAACAAGTTCGCGGACTTAAGTTAATCGGTTGAGTTTTCCAAACTCAGCAGAAATTCTCGGGTCGAGAACTTCCGCCAGTTCGCGGACTTAGCACACAAATGAGTTTTGGAAATCCCAGCATAAATTCTCGGTCGAGAACTTCCGTCAGTTCGCGGACTTGGCAAGCCAATTCCACAATCCTACCAATTTCTCTTGATCAACAAAGTTCGAAAACTTCGGTTCAAGGAATACATGGTTATATAATATAAACTCTCATTTCAATCATTGAAACATTCTCAAAGGGAGATATTCAGTCGTGAAAGAACAACTGACCTTTCTCGTCAGAGCAATTTCCAAAGTGATTGAAACTTTCATGACTTTCGTCACTAGGTGAAGATAAACCTAATCAAAGCGAAACGCTTTACCAACACATGATTTCGAGTAAAAGATAAGCAATGAATACTCAACTCGAAATATCAAGTTTATATGATCTAGTCTATATAGCATACGACTTTTTTCTCATAAGAAATAGGAGAAGAATAGATAGATTTTCGAGTGATAGATAAGTTCAAGTCTTGACATACCTTTTTTTTGATGAAGTTCCACGGTTCCTTGATGTAGATCTTCGTCGTTGTCGTTGAATCACCATGAAGTCCTTGAGCTCAACTACACTTTTCCTATCCTAGTCCGAGACTTAGATAATAGGCTAGAAATCAAGACTTTATAGTTTTGATCACTAACATTGACAAACATGCTTGATATAGCAACGCATGCGAGGTTGACCGAGCTATGCTCTAACAATCTCCCCCTTTGTCAATTTTAGTGACAAAACTATTAATACATATGGAATACAAAAAAGATAAACTTTAGTGGCTCCTATTCCATAGTCGAATCTTCAACGTTCCTTGAAATCTTCGTCCTTCGAAGTACTCCAATGATCCCAAAGGTTGTAAGTTTAGTATCACCGTTGTTGAAGATCCTTAGCTATAACAATGAGAGAAATCGAGATTCTCGATCATTATTATACAGTGTCATAGTATTATTATGAACATCAAAGTCCAATTGCATCACGACTTTAATAATAATACTATGGTGATATGTATCGCTCCCCCTTAGTCAATACTCCATCTCTATCATGGAAACCACTCCCCCTTACACAATGATCCGAAAACCATATGTATTTGTAGTGTGACCTACAATATTTCTCCCCTTTTTTATCAATAAAATTGGCAAAGGTACAAGAACGGGTTCATAATGAAATTTCCACAAGAGACATTTCATGATTAAAAGAAAGACAACATATCATCTTAATTTAGATGCAATCTTATAGCCGAAGCTAACAACATTCATCAAGGAGTTTTAAGACGCAAGATAACCCCTATAAAATTCCACAGCCGCACTCCCTGCAAGATATTACCATTAAGCACAAGTTCAAAAGAACTCTCCCCCATTTCCCAAAGGAACAACAAGAGCGACCTTAATTTCGAAAGAAAAGAATGATTTTTTATTTGGACACCAAAAACCATGAGAATGATTTTTTATATCCAAAACTCAACCAAAATACTCACAAGTAAACCCATGAATATTCTAATTGGAATACACAATTAAATCAAAACCACAAAAGTGATCAATTTAATTGAAAGTGCTCAACATAAGTAAACTCACAGAGTAACAGGATACGACTAAGTTAATCATATGGAGGTGACTAACTTAACCGTTCAAGTACTCAACATAAGGAAAACCTTACAGAATACGTGACTACATTAACCAATGGAACATGATAGTGTATCCGTTCATATACTCAACACAAGAGCTTGTGGAATATATGAAAACTCAACTAGATTAATTACAAGAGAGACTATAATTAATCTAATCGAAAAGCAAACAACCAAACTAATTACCGAAGTAATCAATTTAATTATTTTGGGCTGAACGTAAGAGATTATGGAACCCCGATTAAGATTATCATGGAACATGACCATCTTAACCGCACATGTACTCAACATAAGAAAGAAAACTTATGGAGTACAAAACTAAATAACCAAGGTTGATTAATTTAGTTCATAATGCTCAACATATAGCATCTTATGGAACAACCAACAAAGCCAAGGTTAATCAACTTAGTTGTAAGGTGCTCAACATAAGACACACAATGGAGCCTTCACGGTAAAACATAGCAAGATGGATCAATGAAGATCAATACCGTGGTTAACATACAAGGATCTATTCTATTTTTGCATCATTATATGCATAACAACTTAATAGACTTTATCCTTGTCACACAAAAGTTTTAATCCTATTTTCCATCAAATTTATGATTACATAGGCATAACTTTTGTATATGTCAAAAGTACATTTGTCCTTTCATCAATTACGAATACCAATTCATGGACGACTTTACTTTTGACCGCAATATGGGACCTTCAAGTTCACGGACGCAAACAATACATATCCCATAAAATTGCAATATCACAAACCAAGAAAATACTGCAATAATCATCATCCTCCAAATATTTTTAGAATTTAAAGCAATAAACCTAAAAAAATAAACATAAGAATATGAACACAAAAATAGCTATGTGTAGTCACAATCTTCGTTATTCAAAGCACTAGTTATTCTTCCAACTAATCCAAAAACAAGACATACTAGGCGACTAGAACCACGAGCAGATGAAAAACTAAAACTTTTCTGCAACCAGGGTTTGAACAAGAACGAGTTCTTCAGATGCCTTTCTTAGTTCGTCTTTTAGGTAGTCTAGATTCCATGTTGTGATATCAAGTTGTTCGCGTACGACCTTAAAGTCTTCAAAAAGATTTCCTACTAGTTGTGAAGAAATCTGAACTGGCAGTTTGTCTTTGTTTTCATGGTCAAGAGCATGAAAGCATGAGATATCAATAGGACACAACTCAACATCATCAAACTTGTTGCTTCCCTTCATTGTGCACTAAAAAGGGATATAGAAAATATTTTTTCACTACTGAAATATTTTATAAATAAATATAAGGTATTCCATCAAACCCTAGGGAACATGACGTTCGTGTGGGTTGGTGCACGAGCAAGATAGTCGGGCCTATGATAGACCAAGGAAGCCCAAGGAGAATAAAGAAAAGATTTTGAGGAGAAAACGGAAATAACATCGAATGCAGTACAATCCTGACAGCTTTCTCAAGATGAAAATCCTGAGAACAATGAGCATCCCTTTTTAACGAGGCACAAATTAAAAAAATATGCAACATGAGCATGTCAGGGTGTAATAGGATGAGCATCTTGCTCATCATTATTCACTTCTTCCTTTTTTTTTCATCGGTAATTAACAAACTACCATATTTAGTTGAAGAAGCATTATCAAGAGAAGATTTAGAAGTACCTGGGTTAACAACATTCCATGTTTTCTTGATATTCCGTCTTAGTCTGTTTATGTGAATCTTCAGATCAGAGACTCGGTTGTTGACATGTAAGAAGTCTGAATTGGAAGTCTTGGATTCACATTCCTTTTTGAGAACATTAGGGGAACTTGACACGTTTTTCTTTCTCCTGTTCCTTTATCTCCTTCCAGACTGATTTACAGCATCTGTTACACTTTTGCTGTTTTTCTTTCCACCATTGTAGGTATCCTTCGGTTTGAATACAAAATTAGGAAAAGTCCTATCACAGTATGTCCCTTGAGATTGAACATGGTTGATTTTAATCTGTGATATAGGTTTAACAACTTCTTTAGACATCCAATTAAGAATGTTGTGAAGTTTTTCATTCCTTATCCGAAGCCGACACCTTCGCTCAGATTGTCCATTGTTTCCGCAGTAATAGCATTTGAAGGACCTACATTCAGTATTTCTCTTTTGAGAAGATTTGGAAGAAGTAGAATCCTTGTTTTTGCAAGCTGACACAGGTTCTTCACATGGAGAAATATTAACAGCTTTAACAAACTTATTCTTATCACAGTTAGGAGTGTCTATTCCTTTATATCCCAATCCACGTTTATCATGAGGTTCTTTACAAGTTCCCAGCATAGAAGACAATTTTGTAGAGCTAGAACCGAACCTATTTAAATTCTCTTCCAGTAATTTCACCTTATTAAGAGCAGCGGTGAGTTTGGTTTCCAAGGATTTTTCTTTGGTAAGAAGACTGCGTTCTTTGTCATTGAAACACTTCTATTGAGATTCACATTTTGCTTCACTTTCAGCAAGCCTCTCTTTTAATATACAGAGGTTACGCAGAAGATTATCAAATTCAGATTTTTTTGAGCGAACCTCTTCTTCATGGTATTTGACGATAGATTGTAATAGTTTGTATCCACCATCATAACCTTTGAAGAGTTTTCTCAACTTTCTGTTTTCTTGACAGAGAGGACTCATATACTTTCTCAAGCAAGCAGTTGTCCTTGTTTCCTTCAATTCACGATTAAACAACTTGATGTATTGAGAAACTTCTTCATCAAGACTCTGTCCTTCTTCATAATCACTATCATCCGAGAGATCAGCCAACTGTTCATCAAGAGATTTCCTCCATTTGGATTTAGATTCGGTTGAAGGAGACGAGAAGGAATTTTCCTCAGTGGTTTCAGATTTTTGAAACTTATCATAGAGTTGTCCTGTACTAATGTTACGTTGTCAGAGATAGTACTCTTGTCCATAGAGTCAGAGCGCTACAAACACAGACTGATGAGGTATTTAACGTGTTTTCCTGCTTTGATACCAATTGAAAAAGCGGGGGTCTAACAACACCACCCAATATTTCGCTTAACATTCTGTATGAACTAACTCCGAAATACTTTGCTAGAGAATCAACTAGACAGTCAGACTCAATCTAGATAAAAAGCATCTCAAGAAGTTATTATCTCAATCTCTCGATTTGATCTTTACTCAAGCAAATAGAAATATGCGAGTCTTTATCAAAGAGAGATAACTTGGAACCAAAGACCAATGTCCAAGGATCAATCAATATCAATCAACAACCAAAGGTTGGATTTCCATTTGATGATCACGAACGCACAACCTGTATTATTTCTATTATATAAAATATAATGCGGAAAAGAAATAACACAGACACCAGAAGTTTTGTTAACGAGGAAACCGCAAATGCAGAAAAACCCCGGGACCTAGTCCAGATTGAATACACACTGTATTAAGCCTCTACAGACACTAGCCTATTGCAAACTCACTTCGGACTGATTTATAGTTGAAGCCCTACTAATCTCCCACTGATACAAGGTACAGTTGTACTCCTACGCCTCTGATCCCAGCAGGACACTGCGTACTTGATTCCCTTAGCTGATCTCACCCACAATTAAGAGTTGCTGCAACCCAAAATCACAAACTTAATAATAAATGAATCTGTCTCACAAAGAAAAGTATATCGAAAGGATAAATCTGTCTCCCACAGATAAACCCTAGGTTTTGTTCCGTCTTTCGATATAAAATCAAGGTAACAGGAACCAATTGATAATCCGGACTTATATTCCCGAAGAACAGCCTAGATTAATCAATCACCTCTCTACAATCCTTCCTGACTACACAAGTGGATTGTCGAGGAATCACAAACAGTGATACGAAGATGTTTGTGACTTCTTTATCTTGCCTATCGGAGAACTCTCACGATCTCAAGTAAATCAATCGATTGTACTCGTACGATAGAACATGCAAGATCAGATCACACAACTACGATAAAAGTAGTATCGATCTGGCTTCACAATCCCAATGAAGTCTTTAAGTCGTTAACTCGAGTTTAGAGAAGAAACTCAAGAGTTAATGGAGATCGACTCTACCGAGAGCACTAGTAGCACACAGACGTGTGGGGATTAAGTTTTTCTCTAGCTAGATGTCTCATATATATACCCTTTCAAATCAGAGTTTTGCCTTAGGTACAAAGCAAACTCTATTCACCGTTAGATGAAAACCTGATTTAGATTCAAGCCAATATCTCTCAACCGTTAGATCGAAAGACATAACTTGTCATACACACTTGGGTACACGTTACTGGGTTTGAGAAAACCATTCCCAAACGAGTACACGTATGTTGGTTCAACATGATAACCCAAAAGGTCAACCATATGAGCATCTCATATTAATCATGTTCTTCTTCACCATAACTAGTTCAATTGACTCAAATGAACTAGTTAAGAGTTGTTCAATTGCTATTAGATCTTATGTAACTACAAAAGACACAATTAAAACAAAGATGATTCGATTCGATTAGAATCGGCTCATGAACATTATAGCCACAATTTCCATAAAACATTCCTTAATAATTAATGTTTCATGTTCATAGCACATCTTTAGATCATAACCTCTTAAGTTCACGAACAAGTTCGCGGACTTAAGTTAATCGGTTGAGTTTCCAAACTCAACAGAAATTCTCGGGTCGAGAACTTCCGCCAGTTCGCGGACTTAGCACACAAACGAGTTTTGGAAATCCCAGCAAAAATTCTCGGTCGAGAAGTTCCGTCAGTTCGCGGACTGAGTCTGCGGACTGGGTTCACGGACTTGGCAAGCCAATTCCACAATCCTACCGATTTCTCTTGATCAACAAAGTTCGAAAATTTCGGTTCAAGGAATACATGGTTATATAATATAAACTCTCATTTCAATCATTGAAACATTCTCAGAGCGAAATATTTAGTCGTGAAGAACAACAAACCTTTCTCGTCAGAGCAATTTCCAAAGTGATTGAAACTTTCATGACTTTCTTCACTAGGTGAAGATAAACCTGATCAAATAGAAACGCTTTACCAACACATGATTTCGAGTAAAAGATAAGCAATGAATACTCAACTCGAAATATCAAGTTTATATGATCTAGTCTATATAGCATACGACTTTTGTCTCATAAGAAGTAGGAGAAGAATAGATAGAATTTCGAGTGATAGATAAGTTCAAGTCTTCACATACCTTTTTGTTGATGAAGTTCCACGGTTCCTTGGTGTAGATCTTCGTCGTTGTCGTTCAATCACCATGAAGTCCTTGAGCTCAACTACACTTTTCCTATCCTAGTCCGAGACTTAGCTAATAGGCTAGAAATCAAGACTTTATAGTTTTGATCACTAACATTGACAAACATGCTTGATATAGCAACGCATGCGAGTTTGACCGAGCTATGTTCTAACAGATCACACGAAGTGTGAACCGGTTAGTTGTATTGTCTCGACCCAGTCCATAGACAATCACTTTCGGAGAAAGGACTTATAGGTAGGAAAAGTTTTAGCTTGAGGTATATTTGGGTACCCTCGCCTTTTCAATTGGCATCATAGTAGGCAAACACGAAAAGATCTAACAATCTGTGTTTGGTGCGATCCAACTTAGAAGAATTGAATCTAATGAATGATTCAGTTAACGTAAACCAAGACATCAAGAGTTTTGAATTAACACTTGATGATGGCATCTACGAATCAATATCTGAAGATATCATCACTAAAGATTCTACTAGACAAGTTAATCTTGTTAATAATGTAGAAACCGATGACGACTGGAAAATACATCTACAAGAAGGGTTAGATGAAATTTCCGATGATGATGATGACTCAGATTTTGAACAACAAGTATAAGAGGATATCTCATAATACTCTAAATTGTTGGATCCTTTGAAAAATGAAAAACTGAGAAATTCGGATTTTATTGGTTTTATGGCTCCTCTTTGTCGTGAGAACAAGAAACTGAGGAAGGTTTTTCAAGGATATTATATTGGTTACCACACCAGTAATTGTCTTCTTAAAGATCGTACAAACGATCTAAATTATAAGAAATTAAAATGTGAAAATCTTCGAAGAGAACTGTTTTTGTCAGAAAAGAAACGTGCTGAATCGGAAGCAATATTTAATTCTCGACAAATACAGGGTCTTGAAGAAAAATCCAGTGCTAGTCTCTCTCAAACAAAATTGTTAGAGAAATATCATGATGTTGCTCTTAAAAATATTCACTTGTTGGAAGAGAAACTTGTTGAATCCGATGCAAGGATTAACTCTCAAGAAAAGAGTTTTGAAGAGAAAGAAGGTGTATATCTCTCACGAGAAAAACACCTTGAGACTGATCTAGCTGATGCTCTTGATAAAATCAAGACGTTGGAAGAAGAAAATTTGGACTTGAAAAAGTTCAATGATAGCACAAACAATTTAACCTCAATGTTAGAAGCAAGAAGAAATCATCGTGATACACGAGGATTGGGCTATTAGGGAATAGATGCTTCAAAAAATAGCAAAGAGGTAAAATTTGTTAAATCTACAAATTCTTCTAAGCCAGAGGCTTCCACTGATGACAAAGATGCTCATATTTCTTGGAAAGAAGAAAAGTCTGTCAAGCCTAAGAATAGTGTTCAACCAGCAGTAATCAAAGAAGACATTTCTGCTAATGTCAAGAAAGCAACAACATTGAACAAAGACAAGAAGAAGAAGAAGAAAACTCGTCGAGCTCCAATGCAAGAGAATCCACAAAAAGGTAACACCAAAACTCATACTTCGTATATTTATACTAAGCATTGTTATTATTGTGGTAATAAAGGACACTTGCAATGGGGATGCAAAGTTCATAAGATGCAAGATGTACTTTCTTTTGTATCAAACGAATTGACTAAGTTTTCTCCTCATAAGAACTCAGATCGTTATTGTTCTAAGTTTAGGCAAAAGAATTATTATAATGATAGTTCAAATTTTACATATCACACGACAAGGTCATTTCATAAAAGACCCAATTATAGAAAGAGAGATGACTTTTTAAATGCAAAAACAAGATCTGATGTTCCAAATTGGAGAAAAGGTGTTTCGCAAAATATTCAAAAGGAAAATGATCCTAATGGCATGAAGGAGAAGGATGCTCCTGTGAAACCCAACTCTAAATGGGTCCCGAAGTCTTCTATAGCTAAGAAGGGACCAATAGTTAGTCACAAGAATGACTCTCAGCTGTTAATTGTTGGTGACAATAATTATAAGAGTCTTCTTGGAAGACTAAAGAACGACATCATGTCTGAAATCTCTTGTACTAGTGAATGTTGTGATAATGACACTCTTCATCACAAGTCAAAGAAGAAAAATAAGAGATGGAAAAAGAGAAAACAAACCAAGCAAGAGGTCAAGAATGATGATATCTTATTCACTCGTGACGAACAAGATAAGGGTCAGCTCAACACAACCTAGTTGTGTTAGAGTGTGCATACTCACCTTGGTGCTCAATTTTTTGAAAGGTGAGGAAGCACATGAAACTGAGCACATGATCTCTCGGTCATTATATGACTAATTAACATCTTTAGGAGATTTCTTTTCTTTTGTACTCATACTTTCTCTATTTATATTTGAGGTTTTGATAGAGACGGTAATTGTGAGTTTATGATGTTGATATCTACTGATCATATATGTGTAGCTCTTGTTTTTACAGTTAAAACGAGCCAAAAATCACTGAATTCGGACATCGTATCCAAACATTATGTCAAAAACAGTTTAGTGTTGTGATCCGTCACAAGTAACACTTAGGGTACCGATCCTAGTGATAGGTGCAATATGGGGAACCGATCCTAGTGAGAGGTCCACATACGAAGAAGTCTAAAACTTTTTTTCCCATAACTTTTTCGTCCGAATTCGGAACGACCTCATTCTTTTTGCGTTGTTTTCGCAATTCAGTTCCCTACAAGATAGAGGTAATTGCAATACTTGATTCTTTATTGAATATTTATGGTGTATTGCATTTGTGTTTATGAGATGTTTGATTTCGGTTTTCTAACCTTGATATTCGATCTCATAATGTTGTAAACCCTTGTGGTTTGGGTGACTTTTTGATTTAGCAGGATTAAGTTCTAGCCCATGTTGGTAGGCTTTATCAAAGAATCATGAGGGGTTCTGGTAGAAACAATATGTGAAAAAGTCACAATATGTTGAATCGGTTTTGGTTTAGCATAAAATCATATGTGTTTCGACAGTTTTCAACTTTTGCTTGCAATTGTTAAAACCGATTTTCAACATTTCTCTGGTAAAGGTTGGTTGTTGTTATTCTTTTGTTTTTGCATAAGGATGACAACATGATGATATTTCGATATCAATTCTCCATGGAAGAAGATGCAATCATATTGGAGAAGTGGATGCGAAATTTGAGGTAACAATCTTGTTAGTTAATTGTTTTCATGTTTAAGAAAAGCCTGAGTTTATTTCATATATATATTTATTGCTTTTGCTTAACAAAATTTCGGTACAATTGATGTTTATTCCATTATGTGTATGTGGATGTGTGTGATTCAATTGGTTCAGGTTAAGAAAAACTATTGTTATCTTGATTTATTGTGTGGTATCAATTGTTTAGGCTTACAAAATTTCGGTGCAATTGCGGTGTTTTAATGCTTATGTTGTTTCAATTGCTTCCGGTTGAGGTGAATAATAATGCAAGTTGATTTATGTTGGGTTGTATGAATTAATTATGGCTTAACGAAATAAAAGGATTACGGGATGAGTTGTTTAGTCCAATTCGATTTAGGATAAGAGAAACTAAGTTAATTCTGATCTTAGTTAGACTTATCGAAGTGAGGTTTCGGTTATTCAAGTCTAATCGAATGCCTTAAAAAGAAATGCTAGTTAACTAACCTAGTACTTATCTTGTTTAAAATTGAAAGGTATAAGTTTATGGATAATTAGAACCTGATGAGAAGAATAGAGTTATCTTTATTTTGGTCTTATCGAATTAAGCGGTTGTTTTTGAACAATGGTTTAGCAAAGGGACTAAGGTGCTTAGTTGATTTTTGTTTTGCTAAACTAAATTGGAAAAATTGTTTTGGACAATTGTTTCCTTGGTAACATATCAAACTAAAACTACTTGTAGTTTCGCTTTTTATATTGGTTATCAGAACATGATGTGTGGAACCCTCGTGCCTAACTCTACAGGTTGCAAGTCTATTTTGAGATTTGTAAGATTCTTTTCGTGTTGTCCTTTATTTTTCGTTTCTTTGTCATTTTGTAACAAAAAGGGGAGAAATATATGGAGTAAACACGTGATACTGGCATTGATTTAATATTGATTGGTATCGCTAAGGAAAAGAACATTGGTGCTTGAGCGTTTTATCTAAACGAAAGAGTGAAAGCACAGACTAAGGGGGAGTAACATGTCATATGAAGTGGTATAACAAAGACGCGTGGATTGAATATCTACCTGTCTTCCTTAGGGGGAGTATTTGCTTTGTTATTATAATGTCAACAGTGACATTTTCAAGGATTGAATGTAAGCAGTTTAATGAGCTGTTGAATCGGGAATCAAGCGTATGTGTACTGAATTCTTGTAATTTATTTATCCATATGATGTAAGAGTTTTGTCACTAAAATTAACAAAGGGGGAGATTGTTAGAGCATTGCTCGGTTGAACCCTCCAAGCGTTGGTATGTCAAGTTTGGTTGTCATATTTTAGTGAATCAAAACTCATGTTAAGAGTCACTTGATTATGTACTAGAGTCAACTTCGTATAGGTTAGCTTGAAAGTATTAGGACATGAGACATTACAAGTATTGCGAAGTCTTGAAGATGTGAAGAAGCAAGGAGCTACAACGACAACAATCATCCTTCCACTTGAGGTTAGTGATATTTGACTTGAACTGTTTCATTCCCTAACGTATCTTTCAAGTCGTGCGTATTGAAAACAAAACTACGAAGCATATTTGAACTCTAGAAAAACATAGTATTAAGGAATACAATACGAGGTTTATTGCTTAACCATTAAACTTTGTAGATAATATATCACCATAATCATTTGAATGCTATTGTGATTACGTATGGGTATGAGGTGAAGATTTCATCCTAGGGAACAATGTTTTACATGTGTTCTAAGGAAGTAAGTTCATAAACTTGTTTGTGAACCGAAAAGGAAATTACCAGGCGTTATTGGTTTTGTTATTCATTGCATATCTTATGAACAAACAATATGTGTGATTGAGTATAACCGTTCACGACTTGTTGTGTTCTTGGTATAACTATTCACAAAGGCCCGACTTATGTATTGGTATGACTTTTATTAGTGAAACCGATCTTAAATAATCACCTGAGATGGTATGATCGGGTTTGTGATTTTATGTCTGACCAAATATGGGAGAGGAGAACCGATCCTAGTAAGAGGTGCAACAAGGTTTATAACAGAAAGGGGAACCGATCCTATGAACATGTGCAACACGTTTTTAGGCAAAGGGGAACCGATCCTATGGACATGTGCAACACATATAAGTTAGATACCATATATATGTGGGGAACCGATCCTAGTACCTAGTCAACCGAATTTTGGAAAGCTAGTGTGACTATGCACAATACTCATATGGAAGGTAGAACCGAAACTTGTTTTGGTAGAACCGATAAACCCATGATTATGATTGAATGTTATTTGATCAATTGCGTAGTTCTTGAAAGTCAGATGAACCAATTATAAACTTGTTTGGAAGTGTGGAAAATCGGTTTCAAGGTTGTAAGTGTGAAAGAGAACTTACAAAGTAAGGATGTCGACATACTTTGAACACGTGTTATGAATGTTTATTATTTAATTGTTCAAAGTTATTCCTTAATAGCTAAGGGAAGACAATCCCAGGATCGAAACATAAATAAGTTAAGAATATTTTAATTAAGGTATTTAACTTTATTTTGTAGGGAAATAAGAATTAGTAATGTGCATTTACTAATTAGAGATTTTCCGAGAGAATTCAATCATTATTTTTGGACAGAACATTTCCAGAAATTATGAAAACCGAATTTGTGCTTTAATGAATATCTTGAGAATATTTTCGGTTTTGGAAATTCCTTGGTGTCCAAACTTCCTTGTCTATAAATACTTGAAGTTTGCCTTTCTAGCAAACTAATCCTTCGTAACAACAAGATTCCTCTTTGTTGTGTTGTTACTGGTGTAGCCTCCTATTCGGAGAGGAGAGTAACCTAATTAGGCAAAATCTCTTACGTCCGCTCAGTTTAAAGTCTTCTTTGGGATTGAGAAGCTCTAGCGTGTACCGTTAGTGGGAAACTAGATAATTGCGGTTTATCTTTTGTTTTCATTGATTTGATTGACTAACGGTGGTTAAACTTTGATTGCACCTGGTTTGTTTATGCTTGAGAATCTTCTCTTCTGATATAAGATTCACTCAAACTAGTTCAAAGTTTCGACAGGGATCTTTAGACTGTTGTTAGTTCTAAAGACGATCTTGTGATAATCCATTGTTAACAGACTCCGTTCTGTACGTGATTGATCACAAGAGATTCAAGTGATTGTGTGCAGGTTATTATTGAAGATCTAAGAAGATTTGATAACGAAGAAGATATTGAAGATTTCTGATTTGTGGGTTCATAATCTTTGGTGTGCACAATACTTGTTTCGGTAAAAGTGGATCTAATTAATAATTGGTCTATCCTTGTGATAGATTGGATTGATTGAGTAGATCGGCATCAACACAATTCTTTGGATTAATAGTGTTGTTGGCTTAATCTTAAACGATTACTTCGGTAATTGAATATAAAATAGATCTAAGAACCTGACGAAGGAGTTTATGTTAAGATAAACAGAAGAGCCTTTGTCCGACTCATATCACTTGGTTGAATAGAGTTGATACCTAACAGAGTTGTTGTTCCTTTACTGTTTGGAATACGAACCAAAGGAATTGTTCCAAGTACGTGATTAAGGTCGGAGGCGTGGGAATACAGACATAACTAGGTTAACTATAGGTTTATTTGCTTGGTCTCAACTATACGAAGTTAGGTGTAATTTTGTGTAGCGTCTTAATCCTGAGAGTATTCAATTCTGGACAAGGTCCCGGGGTTTTTCTGCATTTGCGCTTTCCTCATTAACAAAATCTTGTTGTGTCATTTACTTTATATTTCCGCATTATAATTGTTTTAATATAATTAAAGTAAATTACGCAAACGTTAATTCCTATTTACTTGATAAGTGAATCCTATTGTGTTTGGTTAAGTCCGAACCTTTTTATCAAGTAACATACATCGTTGTTGTATTGTCTCGATCTCGTATCCATAGACGATCACACGAAGTGTGAACCGATTAGTTATATTGTCTCGACTCAGTCCATAAAAAATCATTTTCGGAGAAAGGACTTATAGGTAGGAAAAGTTTTAGCTTGAGGTATATTTGGGTACCCTCTCCTTTTCAAAGTTTACACTCCAAAGGATATGGGAAGGATGGGATTCCTTAATCTGCAGAAGTTTAACAGTGCCATGTTAGCAAGATCACTTGGAGGCTTGTGAAGGAACGAGATGCTCTTAGGGATAAATCTATGGAGTACACGTACTATCCTCACCACAACATTCTAAACAGCGAAAAGATGTGTCCGACAACTGCTTCATGTGATTGGAAGAACATTAATAGAGAAATGCCCAAAATCAGAAACAACTGCAGTTGGAAGGTGGGAAGTGGAAAGAAAATCAGAATATGGGAGGATGTGTGGTGTACCGTGATAGTGGGTAATCTGCAACCACTTAGCCAATAAAGTCAATGTCTCACCTTTGTTGCTGAGCTAATGGAGTGTACTGATGGAAAGTGAAAATGGAATTCTAGTGTATTTTTGAGCACTTGTTCCAAAAGGAAGCGAGGACAATAGTTAATATAGTAAGAATCAATGATGTGGAGGAGGATACGCTGGTCTGGAAGCTACATGCCAATGAAAAGTTCACAACTAAGTCCCTTTACAGTCAGATTGTCACAAGTGGTAATCAGGTGCAACAACATGATAGAGGGTTATGGAGAAAGGTGTGGAATCTCAACACTAACCCGAGAATTAAAACATTCTTGTGGAAGTATTTAACTCTATCTATCCTCTCAATGAGAGGATTGAAAGGATCTAATAAACATGTTATGTCCAATGTGTAGACAACAGGAAGAAACCCTTAACCATATTTTCATGACATGTGATTTCACTTTAAGTATTTTTATGAGTATTGGGTTTCGTCAGAGCATATCTCGGTTGAACCCACCAAGCGTTGGTGTGTCAAGTTTGGCTGTCGTATTTTAATATGAAAACTCATCTAGAGTCGGTTGATTAAATACCAGAGTCAAATTCGTTTAGGTTCGACTAGAAAGTCTAGGAATGATGAGACATACAAGTATTACTCCGAAGACGTAAAGAATGAGAAGAAGTAACGACTATAACAAAGACATCATCCTTCCACTTGAGGTTAGTAATACTGACTTGACTTGTTTCTATTCCTAAGGTATCTTTCAAGTCGTATTATATTGAAAACATAACATGTGAAGCTGTATACATATAATACTCTAGTGATTAGACTTGGTCATATCATTACGATCAAAGTGTCAAGGAATTATATTGAGTTACGAAGTATAACGCTTATCTTTTGAACTTACGACATCAACATAATCTATGTATTTAGTTACTTGATCATGTGTAAGATATAAGTGTGATTTCATCCTAGAAAACTATGTATTATTACATTGGTTTAAGTAAGTAGATGTATGAACTTGATTCATAATCGAAAGGGAAATCATGATTGGTCCAGTTTCTTATTGAATATCTTTTGGATGACTAATACAAGATGACAAGGTAGAACCTATCTTGACTTATGTCGAGAATTGAGGTATAACCGCTCATAGGCTATAATGTGTAGCATGTTGTAATCGGTCACATGCTACTTTATGAAGCAAGGTGTAACCGGTCACAAGCTACATTCGGAAGTTAGTTGTAATCAGTCACAATCTACTTTGGGAAGCAAGGTGTAACCAATCACAACCTAATTTGGAAAGTAAGGTGTAACCGATCACAAGCTACTTTAGGAAGCATGGTGTAATCGGTCACAACCTAATTTTGGAAGCATGGTATAACCGGTCACTACTTAAATTGTGAGTCATGGTATAACCGATCCCAAGGAGCAAAACCGAGTTTCCAATATTCACATATCTCTTTATGTTTTGTGTGATTTTGGAATTAGGGTTTGCTGAGAGAAACCTCTAGATGTCGACATTATTTGAACATGTGCATAACTCTTATCATTAATTGTTCAGAGATATTACTTGATACTCAAGGTGATCCCAAACCGAAATATTGGAAGCATTTAATTATGATTTTCAAATATATATGTTTTAGTTACTATCAATTAAAGCATATCCTCTGGAAAAGGTTATTAGTTAATGTGCAAAGCTAATAAGAGAAGTTTTCTAAGAGAGATTTCGGAAATATGGTTTGGAATTTAATTGGAAATAGGAAAATCGAAATTAGGTACTTTAATGAATATCTTGAGAATATTTTCGGTTTTGGAATTTCCTTGTTGTCTAAACAACCTTGGTCTATATATTTTTGAGTTGCATTTCTTGCAAACTATCCTAAAATCCAGGCAAACTTCATTCGTGTTGTTTCTGGTAGAGCCGTCTATCCAGAGAGAAAAGTACCCTAATTAGGCGAATCTCTTACGGCTGCTCGTTTAAAGACTTCTGTGGGATCAAGAAGCTCTACGAGTACTGTCGGTGGGAAACTAGATAATTGCATTGTTATTTAGTTTTCGATTATTGATTTGATTGACTAACAGTTGTTGAAACTTTGATTGCACCTAGTTTGATTATTCTTGAGAACCTTCTCTTCCGACATAAGGGTCACTAAAACTAGATCAAATTATCGACGGGATCTTTAGAACCATTTGTGGATCTAAAGACATCTTGTGATAATCCATTGTTAACAGGTTTCGTCCGTGTGTGATTGATCACAAGAGGATTCAAGTTTGTCTTGTACAGGTTATTGAGAAGGCATTTGAAGATTTGAAAACGAAGAAGACTTTATTTTTAGTTTTCGTATCTTGTGAATTTTATGCATAAACCTTGATCGTCTGGGATCCAACTAGAATCGTGTTTATCTTTGATAGACTTGATTGTCTAGTTGTGTAAGACTGGCATCGATTTATAGTTACTCTTTGAGTTCTATATTGATTGATTGCGAATCCGGAAATTGGTTATTTCGGTAGTCAAGTTTTGGATTGATCTAATCATACAAAGGAGTTTATTTGTTAAAACGTAAGAGCCTTTTTTTGTCAACAAATCAACATATCTTTTACCAAATATTGTTTGAGTGGTTACCAAACAAATTCATTCCTTTGCTATTTGGAATACGATCCAAAGGAGTAGCTATTCACGTGTATTACTCTAGAAATCGTAGGCATGGGGATACTGAGGGAACTAAGTAGCTAGGGGTAGTCAAGTTGGTCTTAACTATACGAAGTTGGCATTAGATTTTGTATAACGGCTTAATTATGAGATTATTCAAAACTGGACTAGGTCCCATTTTTTTTTTGGCATTTGCGGTTTCCGTGTTAAAAAAATCTTGTTGTGTCATTTACTTTATTATTCCGCAATTATAATTTGTTTATTATAATTTAAAGTAAATACACTTGTACGCTAAACCAAAATACTTAATATTGATCCTAATAGTCAATCGGTTTTTACCATAACAAAACCCCTTTGTGTTACTCTTGTTCAGTTGTAGTAAGATCGTAGCTTCAACTTTACACCCACCTTGTCCCTAAGGATCGACCTGTATTTGCACCTTACACAATTAGCCATGTGCACTTGAAGCCATTGTAGGTACTGTTCAGAGACCTACCACTATGCTTCAAGTGACCGTGGAAAATAATAAGTTTCGTAATGTTTTGGGTCATGGAATCTACGATTACCTTTTCTTCATCAGTCAGTTGTGCTGCATAAGGATGTGTCAGCAAAGTCTCCGGGATTAGATGGTTATGACGACCGCATACAACTTTCTCCAAGAATCACATTTTTTCAATGTTGGCATTACATTCGAGCTTGAAAGAGTATTCAGTCTTCTTAGTGAAAGTATTATTCTTCATTTTCGTATTTCCTTTATACTCGTTACCCTTTTTTGCATGACTTTTATGCTTTCCACTACACTCGCAAACCATTTGAAACTGGCGGTTATTTGTTTGATTGCTACAAACTATCACACGCATAATTAACTTACCACATTCTCTAGCACATTGATTTGCATCGTATTTCTTTTCCCATGTCTATATGGTCCAAGAACATAAAGTTAAAAAGAAGAAACTTAACAATATGGTCCAAATGAATGAGCAACATACCTTTCCATCAGAATACAAACCTATCAAGTCATTTAAATAGTGATGAGTATTATTTTCAGTTGGAATTCGTTCGCCAAAGGTTGATCATCCATTGGGTGAGGTACAAGCACGATATATCAACCAAGATGTCACAACATTAGTAAAAAAGCAAAAAAAACTAAATTTACGGCTAGGTTATTAGAACATCGAACCCAACCGTGAAGCTTATTATGAACACTAACTATTCGATTCCCGATGTAGAAACTTAAAACAACCCACAAGATTATTTACAGTCGATAAAGAAACAACTGAACCTAACTCTAACTGTATATGTGGTTGGTTTTGGTTTTAAATACCCAACCGTAAATGCTGCGACAAATAACACTTAATAAATCCATGGACGTAATGAGTTATGGTCGGGTATGAAATACCCAAAACCCAACCCTAAATATGTTACGATTATGTTTTATTCCAATTATGGTTCCGAGCTCATCCAAACCTAACCGTAAAAGGGAGTTACGGTTGGAAATGAGGGGGAAACCAACCGTAATCTAATCTGCAAGGCTAAAAATTACGTACTTTAGCTAATTTGGAGCAATAAAAAAGATATTTGAGCTTAATTTAGAGGTATACCAGATCATTTGTAGACATTCCTCGTCAGTTTGTAGTTTTATTTCTTCATTGGTTGAGATTCACCATCACTGCGGGTAATAAGCTCTTTACCATCTAAGAGATCAACAATCTTAAAGATTCTCTCACCTCAAATTTGTGTTTGGAATCACTCATTTTAGTTGAGTGAATCAAAACCTAGGTTTTCTTAACAAAAATCTCCAAAATTTTCTTTTTTCTTTTTCACCTCTACTTTTCCTTCCCACCAAAACTAACAATTAATCTGATTTAGTTCTAAGTATAGAAAAAAAATCATTAATCTAATTATTAGATAATTAGATTATTAAGACTAATTAAATGGGTGTTGTTTAGCCATTATGAAAAATATTTAGAAAAGGGGGTTTTGAAATTACTAACTTGCGACTCAATTTCATCTTATTATAGCAGCTTCTCCATTGAATTGTGAAGCCCCTGTACTAGGTTTCAAAAAGTGAAAACTACTGTCACGCCCATTTTTCATTTTTCACTTTTTGAAACAACAATACCATACATCGTCGATTTTTTTGCGATGGGAAGGCGATCACCAAGTCTTTGGATTTTCATCTGATCAAATCAATTCTTCTTGATTCCTTCCCTTTGCCTCGGTTCTTCATTTGTTTTTCCCCTTCTGCCAAGCTTCGTTTTGATTGTTTTCTCGACTCGAACAACAACATATACTTCATCTAGGGTTTCATCGTCGGGTTTCTATAATGCTTGTTTCCGCATCCTGTACATATCCTACAACTTCCAGTTCCAATACTTCTACTGCTACCCCATTTGTTAACCGGGAGAACTCGTCTTCTGAAGGTTGTAATGTTTTCTTCCATTGCCCATATCGGGGTTTGGATGGGTGCAGGAATGGCGTTGGGGGAAGGGGACTATTGAAGGCTTTTTTGTTCAACCATCTGAAAATTCAACACTACAAGGGTGTGGAAGGTTTAAACAGATGCCGGAAGAGGATAGGAAGTTGTGCAGTTGTTTATCGAGCTTGGGATTCTGTCTTGATGCAACTGAAGAGCTGGCTTTGCTCACAGTTTATGCATGCTAATGCTTGGAGTAAGAACTGTAAGCTGCATCAAGGAGAAACTGTGTTTGCCCCAGTTACTGTTTTAGGCATCGATGCTCCCATCATCTCTATTTCCTCCATTACCGACGAGACTGAAAACACAGATATAACTCTCCCCACCGTGAGTTTGGAGCTTTTGAACATGGTGTTTCGAGCTAACATACCCACGGTGTCCAGTATTCCTCCCAAGAGTAAATTACACTTCTCGCGCACCTTTAAATCAGTGCTTCAGAGAGTGGTTGCTTCGCCCAAGGAACTTTCTTCTTGGATTCATCTGTTGTTGTTTCCAGTATGCACTCTTCATACATATATTCCGCAAAGCAGTCATGAAGAGAAGTTTCGCAACAGACGGAAGATGTAGGTTTTGTCCATCAATTCGGCCTTGAACCAGTGGGCTGAACCTAATGGATGTATGCGATTAGTTGAGAAGGTGATGGATGAAAACAAATCGCGACAACAACTGCTTGATGAGAGGAAGAAAACCCAGCCAGAGAAACTAGAGGCAACTAACTTACGACTGTGTAGAAAAAAGTTAAGAAATGGTCTTTATGCGGATGCAATTCGCACTCTCACCTCTAGTGGAGTTGCATCTGATAATGAAGGTACCCTGGCTGAGTTACGGAGTAAGCACCCTATAGCTACACCACCCATGATTCCGTCTACCCCCGTTGCACATGAAGCTATATATGGTGGCTTCACCTGACCTTGTTTTGGGTAGGCTTAGAAATTTTCTAAAGGCGACTTCTTGTGGAAGAGATGGGTTCAGGTCACAACACTTTTTAGATGCCCTTAGTGGTTATGCTACTGAAATCTCATAGGATCTAATCGCTTCTATCACAGACGTAGTTAACTTGTGGCTATCGGGTTCTTGTCCTCCTGCCTTGGGTGAATTTGTGGCAAGTGCTCCTCTTACTCCTTTGACTAAACCAGGTGGTGGTCTACATCCCATTGCGGTTGGCACAATTTGGAGAAGGCTCATCTCCAAATGTGTCGCAACTCATGTTGTCAAAGAAGTAAATGCATATTTGAGCAATTTCCACTTTGATGTTGGAGCTAAATGTGTGTGGTGGGGGGGGGGGGGGGGGGGGGGGGGGGTTTGGGTTTTGTTTTTTTGTGTTGTTTGTGGTGCATGCTATAGGTGAAAGGAGGCTCATACAATTTCCATGTTACTTGTAGATTTCTCGAATGCGTTTAACCTCATTGACCATACGGCCATGCTTTCTGAGGTACGTAATCTTTGCCCTTCGATCTCTCGCTGGGTTGAATTTTTCTAGCTTCTCCAACTCATTTATATTACATGGATCATGTACTCTCCTCTTCCCAAGGGGTTCAACAAGGTGATCCCTTAGGGCAACTGTTGTTTGCCTTTACTCTTCATCCCTTGGTTAAAAATATTGTTAGCAATGTGAGATTGATTTGCAAGCTTGGTACCTAGATGATGGTACCTTGATAGGTGACACTCTAATGGTTGCCAAAGCTTTGAAGATTATCCAAGATGATGGGGTTGAAAGGGGTTTATATTTGAACACCGCTAAAACTGAGTTGTTCTGGCCTACCCCGGATCCAAGATCTTTGATTACATGTGTTTTTCCTCCCAATATTAGTAGGCCATATAAGGGTGTGAAATTGCTTGGTGGTCCGGTCAGTCTTGATGCTCAATTCAATAAGGATTTGGTTGTTGGTAGAGTGCGAAAGACTATGGATCTTATTGATGCTGTTGAGAAGCTAAAAGACCCTCAATGTGAACTGCTCTTGTTTAGAAATTGTACGAGTGTGTCGCGGCTTTACTTCGCTCTAAGAACCACTAGACCTGGATGTGTACTCGAAGCTCAAGATTTATTTGACACTCGACTGTTTCAATTCCTTAGGAACATTATTACTGGTGATGGGCCTGGTTATGGACTTCTTTAGCAGAGACTCTCTACCTTGTCGTTCAAACATGGAGGTATGGGTGTTTATACTATGCAGGACACTAAGCATTATTGTTTTCTCGCTTCGTGTTTACAGACTCTAGACTTGCAGTCCACTATTCTCAGACGCTCAGGCGCCGATGGCAGTAGCCTTTCTTTTCAGCGAGCTTTGGAATCCTTTAATTCTCTGTGTGGAAATGTTTCTCCTATTTGCATTGGTAATTTTTCCACTCATTCAATGAACTCCTTGGAAACTATTTTTACTTTGATGCTATGAAGAAGAACTTACCCACCAGCTATGTTATGTCTGAACGTGATTCCGTGCTTTGGAAATGCAACCAAACAAAACACGTCTGGGATTTCCTACTGGCGATTCCAAGTTTGGGGCTCAATCAAGTTATTGAAGCTAGGCAATTTAGTGCAGTTCTCCGGTACAGGTTAGAGATCCCCTTGTTTGAGGCTGATGGTGCTTGTCCCTTTTGTAAAAGAAATATGGATGTCTTAGGTGATCATGCCTTGCACTGTGCGAATGAAGTTAGGCTTAAGTTTAGACATGATTTGGTGCGCGACACTATTGCTGACATGTGTTTCCGAGCGGGTGTGCCTGCTATAGGAAGGAAGTTGACTTGGGTTTTCTTGCGAATAATGGCACTGCTCTACGACCTGCTGATATATTTGTATACAATTGGGACAATGGTCCTGATGTGTGTTTGGACGTGGGGTTCGTTCCTTTGTCTCAGGTATGGCCATCAATAATGTTGTTACTCGTAAGAATAACTTGGAGAAGTGTACGTCTCAAGGCTATGGTTTTGGGACACTTGCCTTTACCACCTTAGGTAGCTGGGGGATGAAACAATAGACTTCTTGAAGCGCTTACGCAATTATATTGCTAGCCATGATGCTAATGTTCGAGTTGGAGAATTTATTTTTCATAAATTGGGTGTAGCTATCCAAAAAGGTGTTGGAGCTCAGCTTGTTGCTAGGCTTCCAAGTAGTTTCTTACCGGATGATAATCCTCTTGAGTTGTAATTCAAAAGGAATAAAGATAAAATAGAAAGATATATTAGAACGGGCACCTAGCTCAGCTAGTCATCCCCGTTCCCCAAAGTTTCATGCGTTTCAGGAGGTCCCAGGTTCGAGCCCCCAATGGCGTAATATTGCAGAAATTAACATGGAAGGTAGAGTTAGTTTGTCCCTCTTGTGACACAATCTCATCCCCCTCATTCGCTTCGGCTCCTTTGGCTAGGTTACCCATGAGGCTCGCTGGTAGGCTAGCACAACAACCTGTTCAATTAATGTAGTAGTATGTCGTTGGAGCCTAACTTGTTAGGCTTCCAACTAGTTTCATGTAATAATCGTTATCCAATAATATAATAATTTAGATTTAATAAAAAATAAATAAATACTAAATGAAATCTATATAAGAAAAACAAAATGTTTGGGCTGTCACCTAATTTCTCCTTTTAAAAATTAGGAAACCTATTTTGAGGCATACTAGATTTTTTTGAGGCATACTAGATAATGCCAAAATAGGGTCACTAAATAAAAAACAACATCACCCCTCATCCACCATTTTTGATAATGGCATAACTATCCTTATATAATTAGTGTAAATGATTATGATTAGAATTGATTAATTATGAATTTTAAGGATTGATTAAACATTAAATTATTAGTGGTGAATTAGTAGAAAAATCAAATTTATGTGAGAGAGTTGGGATTTTTGAGAGGAAGAAGAAGAAGTGAAGAAAAAAAAGTTTGGGTTTTGACTTTTGAGATTTTAGTGATTAGAAGTGACCAAAATGTGTGATTCAAATCAGAGGTAAACTTCTATCGAGGTTTAATTTCCTTTTATAAGTTGAATCTGCCAAAAAATTGAATTTTTAAAAACCAGATCTGCTGACCAGATGAACAGTTCGGCTGATAACTTATGAGCCGAACCTCTGTTTTTTTGAAACTCAGAAACTGAATCATCTACTAGGTTCGGCTTGAAAAATTGAGGTTCGGCTGGAAAATTGAGGTTCGGCTGAAAAATTGAGGTTCGGCTGAAAATATTGTAAAGTCGCATTAGCCGAACATAGTGTTTCTCTAAATCATACACTAAGTTCAGCTCAAAATTGATACTGCAAGATGAGCCGAACTGATCTTCTAAAAACCCTAATTTCATCTTTGAAATCATATTCTACTGATCAAACAAAATAAAATCAATCAAAAACAAGATGGGTTTGTTACGCATACATTCTAAAATACATCTAAGAGCAATTGAGATTTGGATTTCGCATTCCAACATCGCTCACTTCGATTCGTGTTTCCTTTGTTTGATTAATTTCTTTATTGAATTGGAGTCCTAAATGTTTAACTTTAAAGTTTATTTTGATTTTTAATTTTAGGTTTTTGAGGATAAAGGAACTATGACAAATTGAAATTATTTAGGGATATATAGATAATTACATTACCTTTAGAACCCCTTATAAACCTACCCTAGATAATATAATGGATGAGTATGCCTCAAAAAAAAAATGTGTATGCCTCAAAATAGGTGTAGACATAGGCCAGAGGGCTACCTGGGCTAAAGCCCAAGTTAGCCCTCTCATAGGTAAACTATCCCTGATTGAAAGTAGTCACAGAATAGCTTGCAATATTGCATTCAATGAGGTCTGAATGCAACTTATCTGCTTTGAAATGTGTTCGAATAATTGTATCCTGGCATCGTAATTATTCTTTTGTGACGTCTACCCATAAGTGCGAATGGACGAGATATGTTTGACATTTGACAGTTGAAACCGAAGAATAAATGGTTTTCACAAAGAAGATTACATCTAAATTTGAGTTGATTTCCGGCAAAAATGTCTTAAGCTACATACAAAGTGACTGCAAGAAAACAATCCAAACAATCCATTTGTATTTCATGTGTGTGTTTGCATATATGTTTCAGCCGATATATATGACACTGCCTTCAAATAAAGACGTAATCCAACCATGAACCATAAATACGGTTTCTATGCCAACAATTGACACATCTACAAAAAAGTATGGCGGTCCATAAATTTAAATTAATACGTAGGGACGCAGATAGAGAATTATTTGGCTCTTCATAACATTATAAATAGAGTTCCACCAAAGCAGAATTGAAGGATACAAAAATCAAGAAAAATAATAGAAATGGAGCGTAAACTAGAAATTAGGACGTCATCATCCAGGATCGGTGAAGGAGATGAAGAGATGGAACCATGTACTCCAACTGGACAATATTACAGCAGTTCTTCGCTCTCTGTGTGCATTCTTGCGGTTTTAGAATGGGAAGTTCCTGTTGACGATGACTCCAAAATAATGTCGTTGATTCAGGATGTCTTCCTCCCCATCAATCCACGTTTTTCCTCTATCTTGGTACTCTCTCTTTCTCTCTCTAGTAGGAGGCTGGCTTGTATTCGGTCGTCGATAATATAGATCGTTCCATCTTTAAATTAAGGAACAGTTGTTTAATGCAACATTTGATCAAATGACGAATTGTCAATGTCACATATTTCAGGTTACAGGAAAAAGTGGAGAGAAAAATTGGAAGAAGGTTGCAGTTAAGCTCGAGGACCACATCAAAGTACCGGTATTTGAAGAAGGTTTAACAGTGGAGTGTTACGATGAGTATTTCCAAGAATATTTGTCGGAGATAGCGATGGAGAGGCTGAACAAGAGCAGACCATTATGGGAGATTCACATATTCAAGTACCCTACTAGTAATGGAGCTGCGACAACTGTGTTCAAGCTTCATCATGCCCTGGGGGATGGATATTCGCTCATGGGTGCTCTGTTTAGCTGTTTACAAAAAGCTGATAATCCTTCTCTTTCTTCAACTTTTCCTTCTATTCGGTCGGATAATCACATGAATAAAAAGAAGAGTGTTTTGGAGCTTCTCTGTGTGTTCAAGAACACTGTAACAGATTTCACTTGGAGTCTTTTCAAGAGTAATGTGTTGGAAGATCATGTTAGTCCAATAAGATCAGGTAGACAAGGAATTGAGTTTAGGCCAGTTTCAATCTCCACTATCACTTTCTCTCTTGATCAAGTCAAAGAAATCAAGCCAAAGCTTGGCGGGGTAATATTCCCTCAATCCTGTTAAATTTTACTAAGTTCTAAATGTAAATGCAAGCATGCTGCATGCTCTCAGGCATTAAGTTCTAAAAATTAGCTAATTCTTTTACCTGTTTTTCTTCCGCAGACGGTTAACGATGTTATCGTCGGTATAATATTTTACGGAATCAGATTATACATGGAGGCGACAAACCAGGGTTCTGGTAATGCACGTTCGACTGCACTAGTTTTGCTCAACACCAGGGAAGCAACCGCATATCAATCACTTGAGGAAATGGAGAAACCTGAAACCAAGGGTCCATGGGGGAACAATTTCGGCTATATCCATGTGTCCATCCCCGAGGCAACAAATATTGATACTTCCGACCCACTTGAATTTGTTTTCGAAGCTAAGAGAATGATCACAAAGAAGAAGAACTCCTTGGTTGTTTACCTAACTGGTACACTAATAGAGTTAATGAGAAAACTAAGAGGTTCAGAGGTAAATACTGCAATCATTTAATGGTTCAAAACTTCAAATCGACTAATAAACAACCAATATCAATATCCTCTGCTCGATATCAAATATGAATAGCTTTATATATCTGTTAACATTTTTTCTTAATATAGGAAACCTCCAAATACATCCGGGGGTGATATGGAAGACCAGCTTAGCGATATCAAACTTGATAGGACCTGCGGAGAAAATGTCTCTAGCAAAGTATCCTCTCAAGGGTCTCTACTTCATGGTGGTGAATATTCCCCAGGTAATATCAATCCGCCTGAGCTGTCAGAAACTTATGGTTTACATCTGTTTGAAAATCCGCTAACAGATAATAAATTGTCCAAGATAGATAGAATAGAGAAGAAGCCAGATTTGGCTAAGGTAAAAATGTGGGGACTCTTGTAGATAGGGAAGGCTTGGTGAGGCCTAGTGTGATTTATTTACCTAGCTTGTGGAAGCAAACAAAGATCGCAGAAGTACTTTGGCGGTTTGGCCTACGCAGGGACGGAGCCGGACATCAGGTAGACTGGGCTTATATATTGCAAATTTTATGCTTGGGAGCCAATATATTACAACCCGTGCCAAACTGGCTTCGCCCCTGGTCTACTGACATGCAAAATTTGATAGTTTGTTGGTCTTAAAATAACATGTGTTTGTTTAATTTTGTTTTGCTGGGCTAGTTATAATTAAGGGTGTCGTAATACTATTAGCACCCAAATTATTATACGATAATCTGAAGATAAAATTGGACAATTTGCAGAGTCTCATGGTAACAATAGTGAGCTACATGGGCAAGCTGAGGATAACTATTGGATCCGAGAAAGAGTTGATAGATCAAAAATTATTCAACACTTGCATGGAGAATGCGTTTGAGAGGATTTATAAAGCTTCTATGAAGACCGTCTCTACTTAATTGAAACATATTATCAAAAATTTACTTTTGCTTCGCAAGTGTTTACGTGCCTTTAAATAAAACCAAATGAATCTAAAGTAAGAACAATATTACATTTGCTTGAAGGCTCGGAGCAAACATAAGGAACAACAAGGACAAAATATAATTCACCCGCATGGTTCCATAAAAAAATATAATTCAACTATAAAATGTGTGGTGTTGTGCCGATAAAGGACACAAATAGGCGTAAAAAGTGTGTCACATGTTCTTCTGTACTATGCAAGAAATTAAAGTGTGTTGTTCCAGAAAACTTAGCTCGTGGTGTTGCATAATCTTTCGTTAGAACTGAAATCGACCAAAAAATGATTGCATAATCTGATAAGCAACTACAAAAATGTCTACCTAACTTGTTATGCACGCATTATACGGCCCACTAAAATAAAATAAAAAGGTTGCATAATTTGTTATGCATCCGGAAAAATAGCTGAATATGTAACATATTATGCATCAACTTTTTGTTTTGTTTTGTTTTTGTTAGCACTGAAATCAACCAAAAAATGGTTGGACAACCTGTTGTGCAGCTACAAAAATAGATGCATAATTCGTTATGTATCATTTGATAGAGTATTGTTTTTCAGACATATACATTGTTTTAGTGGTTGTGTAACCAAATTGGTGGATGCATGAACTAAAATATGGTTGCGAAATTCGTTATGCATCATTTTTGCTTGTTGGAATGTTATTTTTTTTAGGTATATACATCATTTTAGTGGTTGTATAAGAAAACGCAGGGGTATAACATCCACACCCAATATTTCGTTCGACAATCTGTATGGACTAAACTCCAATGTAATTCCGAGAGCACCAACTTAAAATTGAGCCTCAATCAAGAAAGATATCAAAGAGCTTTATCTCTTTCTCAATACAACCAGTAAATCAACTAGATAGAAATCCGTGAGATTGATTGTTATGAGAATAAATTGGATGGTGTCAAGTCCTATCCAACAAACAAGGTCGGATTTATCAACTATGATTGAACTACGCGCAGCCTGTGATATTTCAATTGATAATCCGGTCTTATATTCCCGAAGAACAGCCTAGAAATATCAATCACCTCGCAATAACTTAAATATATGGTAGTAGAACAAGTTATTGTGGAATCACAAAGAATGAGACAAAGAGTTTTGTGATTACTTTTTATATCCCACATATCGGAGATAAATCTCGAGCCAATATTAGAGAAGATAGTACTCAATACGATAGAACAAATTGTTAGAGCATAGATCGGTCGACCTCGCATGCGTTGCTATCTCAAGCATGTTTGTCAATGTTAGTGATCAAAACTATGAGTCTTGATTTCTAGCCTACATAGCTAAGTCTCGGACTAGGATAGAAAAGTGTAGTTGAGCTCAAGGACTTCACGGCGATTCATCATACAACGACGAAGATCTATACAAGGAACCGTGGAACTTCATCAACAAAAAGGTATGTGGAGACTTGAACTTATCTATCACTCAAAATTCTATCTCTTCTATCTCCTACTTCTTATGAAACAAAAGTCGTATGTTATATAGACTAGATCATACATATTTGATATTTCGAGCCGAGTATATCTCGCCTATCTATATCTCGAAATCATGTGTTGGTAAAGCGTTTCGCTTTGATCAAGTTTATCTTCACCTAGTGACGAAAGTCATGAAAAGTTTCAATTACTTTGAGAATTGCTCTGACACGAAACGGTCTGTGAATAACGGCTATATAACGTCCTCTGAGAATGTCTCAATGATTGGAATGAGAGTTTAGATTACATAACCATGTATTCCCGAAGTTTTAGAACTTTGTTGATTGAGAGAAACCGGAGGAATTGGCTTTGCCAAGTCCGCGAACCCAGTCCGCGAACTCAGTCCGCGAACTGATGGAAGTTCTCGACCGAGAATTTCTGCTGGGATTTTCCAAAAACTCGTTTGCGTGCAAGTCCGCGAACTGGCGAAAGTCTCTTTGCCGAGATTTCTGCTGAGTTTGGAAAACTCCGCCGGTTGTCTTAAGTCCGCGAACTTGTTTGTGATCTTAAGTGGTTATGATCTAAAGATGTGTTATGAACATGAAACTTAAATTACTAAGGAATGCTTTATGCAAACCGTGGCTATAAAGTTCATGAGCCGATTCAATCGAATCATCTTTGTTTCAATTGTGTCTTGTGTAGTTACATAAGATCTCATAGCAATTGAACAACTCTTTAACTAGTTTATTTGAGTCAATTGAACTAGATATGGTGAAGAAGAACAAGGTTAATATGAAATGCTCATATGGTTAACCTTTTAAGTTACTATGTTGAACCAACATACACGTACACGTTTGGGCATGATTTTCGCAAACCCAGTAAACGTCTACCCAAGTGTGTGTGACAAGCTAAGTTTTCGATCTAACGGTTGAGAAATATTAGATTGAATCTAAATCAGTTTTTCATCTAACGGTGAATATGGATTGCTTTGTAACTAAGGCAAAACCCTGATTTGAAGGCTATATAAAGGAGACATCTAGCATTGTGCAAAACTAATCCCCACACGTCTGTGTGATACTAGTGCGCTCGCTAGAGTCGATTCTCCTTTAAAATTTGGTTTTCTTCTCTAAAACCATCTTAACGACTTAAAGACTTCATTGGGATTGTGAAGCCAGACCAATACTATTTTTATTGTAGTTGTGTGATCTGATTTTGCATCTTCTATCGTACGAGTACAATCGATTGATTGGCTTGAGATCGTGAGAGTTCTCCAATAGGCAAGATAAAGAAATCACAAACATCTTCGTATCACTGTTTGTGATTCCTCGAAAAACCGCTTGTGTAGTCAGAAAGGATTGTAGAGAGGTGATTGATTAATCTAGGTTGTTCTTAGGGAACATAAGACCATATTATCAATTGGTTCCTGTTCACCTTGATTTCATATCTTAAGACGGAACAAAACCTAGGGTTTATCTGTGGGAGACAGATTTATCCCTTGATAGACTTTTCTGTGTGAGACAGATTTGTTTATTATCAAGTCTGCGATTTTGGGTTGCATCAACTCTTGGTTGTGGGTGAGATCAGCTAAGGGAATCAAGTGCGTAGTATCCTGCTGGGATCGGAGGCGTAGGAGTACAACTGTACCTTGGATCGGTGGGAGACTGATTGGGGTTCAACTATAGTCTAGTCCGAAGTTAGCTTGGAGTATCCTAGTGTCTGTAGCGGCTTAATACAGTGTGTATTCAATCTGGACTAGGTCCCGGGGTTTTTCTGCATTTGCGGTTTCCTCATTAACAAAATTTCCGGTGTCTGTGTTATTTCTTTTCCGCATTATATTTTATATAAATGAAATAATACAGATTGTGCGTTCATGATCATCAATTGGAAATCCGACATTTGGTTGTTGATTGATATTGATTGATCCTTGGACATTAGTCTTTGGTACCGTCCAATTATTCCTTGTGTTTTATTAGGACTCGGTGATTTCTGTTAGCTTGAGTAATATCAAAAACAAGAGAAAGATATTAACTCCTTGAGATACTTTTATCTAGATTGAGTCTGACTGTCAAGTTGATTCTCTAGCAAAGTATTTTGGAGTTAGTCCATACAGATTGCTAAGCGAAATATTGGGTGGTGTTGTTAGACCCCCGCTTTTTTAATTGGTGTCAGAGCAGGCAAACACGTTTAAGACCTAACAAGTCTGTGTTTGTAGAGATATGACTCTATGGACAAGAGTACTATCTCTGATAAACGCGTCACCAGTACTAAATATTGTCTCTCGTCTAATTCTATTAAAGAGAAAAGTTTAATCTCGAATATAGATAAACCTTGTAGTTCGGCGAGACAGACAGACAATGACATGAGTGTTCATGACTACCCTTCGAAAGAGACCTTCTCTTCTAATAAATGAGAAGCAGCTAAAGAGAGTAAATTAGTTCTAAATCTTGTTAGAATTCAAGATGTTAGAATGAATCAGTTAAAACACCATGTCAATGTTCTTCTTAGTATTGTAAGAGATTGGAAAGTCCATGGCAACGCTGAAGATCAGTCTTCGTGCTTGACTCTTGAGGATAGCCTCGAAAATGATGCCTTGGATATTGAACGCCACTTGAATAAACTCTCCATTCAAGGATGTTCAAAGCAATCTAATGTACCAAGAACTTCTGATGCTTCATATTCAGAAGTATATACAAATGTTCCTAATGGTTCCTCCAGTCTTGAACTTGGGACATTCTGTAAAAGAGACAACTCTTCTGACGATGATATTAAGACTGCATCCTCCAATCATTCTTATGATCAAAAGGTATGTCTTGTTTGTGAGACCAAGTGTTCTGTTAGACAAAAGAGAAACTCCAAGTTGAATAAAGACTCCTTAGTTCAACTTCAAAACACCATAGATTTGATTCTCAAAGGTGTGACTGACATCCGTATGATTGAGCCAATTGGTTTTCAAACTTATCCTGTGTATGCAACCAGGAAAGTCAGTACAATGAGTTCCTCCAATGTTCAAGGGCAGAATAGACGTCTTAATAAACATCGTCCAAAGAGAGTTCAATACTTTGTGTCTAAAAGCAACATTGTTCCTGTTGAGAAAGTCATTCCAGAAGAAAGGAAGATTGATGACATAAGAAAAGATATTAAAGAGATAATTGTAAGATACAAAGAGCTTGTCAACAGATTATCTCCTTCCTCATGTCAATGCACTTCTGGTAAGAACTCTAACTATGTCTCTTATTTTGATGACAGTAAATTTTATGACAATTTCTCATGTCAAACAGGATCCCTCTCTAAGACTAAGAGGAAAAACAAACTTAACCAAAGACATAAACCTCGCAATGAGACCGTGGATCGTACTTGTGCTAATTAATCACAAGGTTCGAGAACTTACCCATATAAAATCTTGTTGAGTAAGTTGTGTTAAAAACAGGTATACATGTTACTTGCATCTGTTAAGTTAAGTTATTTTCTTATCGTCCATAGCTAAACTTGTGTTGACAGATCCGCTAAGATCAAGTATTGATTAAGTCAAAAGAAGATGTTGCATACTGTCTTAAAATTTGTTTTTAGGTCCTGTTTTCAAAATGTGTGAAGGACTTTATTTCTTGGGTATTTGTTGTACTCAAACGGATTCCGTTCTGGCCCGAGTCAACAGTTTTTTGTTGAAACCCTAAATTGTTGTCCTCAAGGATAAAATATCGAACCTCTTAGGGTTACAAGCCACGTACGTGTACCTCTGGTGGTTTTTGGTTTTTCAAAGAATGTCTTCCTCCTCTTCTTGCTATGGTGGTTTCGAAAAAGGGTTTCTTGACAAAAGTGTTGAGGTTGATTCCAGGAGGAAGAGAAAAATTGTAGATGAAGATCATCCCAACCCTTCATGCTTCTTTGCTTATTCTCATGAAGATGTTGAGAAGGATGATATGATCTCTGCTGAAGTTGTTCATGATTTTCTTAAATATTTTGGGGAAGCAAAACAACAGCTTGTTGACACTTTAAAAGGTCTTGATAAGGTGAAAACTGAGTTGGAAAAGGTTGTGTCTAACCTTGGTCTCATAAAATCTCAAATCAATGATCTTCGTAAAGAGAATCATCTCTCTGAAGATGCAGAGAAGGATGGCGTTCACAAGCTCGAAGACTCCATGTCTTGTGAGGATCCTGTAATGCCCATATCCCTATTCGCTGTCAGGGAAACGATGGAGTCTGATTCTTTCTAGCTTGTGTTTTTTGTTTCCTAGTATGTCTTCTTTTTGGATTAGTTGGAAGAATAACTAGTGCTTTGAATAGCGATGATTGTGACTACACAACTATTTTTGTTTTCATCTTCTTGTGTTATTTTTTAGGTTTATTGGTTATTAAATTCTAAAAATATTTGGAGGATGATGTTATTGCAGTATTGATCTTTATGATTTTGTGATATTGCAATTTGATTATGGGATATGTATTGTTTGCATCCGTGAACTTGAAGGTCCCATATGTGTCAAAAGTAAAGTCGTTCTTGAATTGGTATTCGTATTGATGAAAGGACGAATGGACTTTTGACAATTACAAAATTTATGCCTATACAGTCATGTATTTGATGGAAAATAGGATAAAATTTTTTGTTTAATAAGGATAAAATCTATTATGTCATTATGCATATAGTGATGGAAAATAAAATAGATCCTTGTATGTTATCCACGGTATTGATCTTCATTGATCCATTTTGTTATGTTTTACCGTGAAGGCTCCATTGTGTGTCTTATGTTGAGCACGATACAACTAAGTCGATTAATCTTATTGGCTTTGTTGGTTGTTTTATAGGATGCTATATGTTGAGCATTTATGAACTAAATTAATCATTTTGGTTGGTTATTTAGTTATTTGCTCCGAAAGTCTTCTTTTGTCGAGCAAAATCTTTTGACAATTAAATTTATTACTTTTGTGATTACTTTGGTTGTTTGTATTCCAATTAGATTAATTATAAGTTCTCTTGTAATTAGTCAAGTTGAGTTTTCATATATTCCACAAATTCTTGTGTTGAGTATATGAACGGCTATACAAATCATGTTCTATTGATTAATGTAGTCGTATATTCCGTAAGGTTTTCCTTATGTTGAGTATGTGAATGATTAAGTTAGTCATCTCCGTATGATTACCTTAGTCGTAGCTCCGTAAGTTTACTTATGTTGAGCACTTTCAATTAAATTGATCACTTTTCTGGTTTGATTTAGTTGCGTATTCCAATTAAATTAATCATGGGTTTACTTGTGATTAATTTGGTTGAGTTTTGGATATAGAAAATCATTGGAGTACTTGGAAGGACGAAGATTTCAGGGAACGTTGAAGATTAGACTATGGAATAGGAGCCACTAAAGTTTATCTTTTTTTTATTCCATATGTATTAATAGTTTTGTCACTAAAATTGACAAAGAGGGAGATTGTTAGAGCATAGCTCGGTCGACCTCGCATGCGTTTCTATCTCAAGCATGTTTGTCAATGTTAGTGATCAAAACTATGAGTCTTGATTTCTAACCTACATAGCTAAGTCTCGGACTAGGATAGAAAAGTGTAGTTGAGCTCAAGGACTTCATGGCGATTCATCATACAACGATGAAGATCTATACAAGGAACCGTGGAACTTCATCAACAAAAAGGTATGTGGAGACTTGAACTTATCTATCACTCAAAAGTCTATCTCTTCCATCTCCTACTTCTTATGAGATAAAAGTCGTATGCTATATAAACTAGATCATACACATTTGATATTTCAAGCCGAGTATATCTCGCCTATATATCTCGAAATCATGTGTTGGTAAAGCGTTTCGCTTTGATCAAGTTTATCTTCACCTAGTAACGAAAGTCATGAAAAGTTTCAATTACTTTGAGAATTGCTCTGACGCGAAACGGTCTGTGAATAACGGCTTAACGTCCTCTGAGAATGTCTCAATGATTGGAATGAGAATTTAGATTACATAACCATGTATTCCTTAATCCGAAGTTTTAGAAATTTGTTGATTGTGAGAAACCGGAGGAATTGTCTTTGGCAAGTCCGCGAACCCAGCCCGCGAACCCAGTCCGCGAACTCAGTCCGCGAACTGACGGAAGTTCTCGACCGAGAATTTTTGCTGGGATTTTCCAAAAACTCGTTTGCGTGTAAGTCCGCGAAGTGGCGAAAGTCTCTTTGCCGAGATTTTCTGCTGAGTTTGGAAAATTCCGCCGGTTGTCTTAAGTCCGCGAACTTGTTTGTGAGCTTAAGTGGTTATGATCTAAAGATGTGCTCTGAACATGAAACTTAAATTACTAAGGAATGCTTTATGCAAACCGTGGCTATAAAGTTCATGAGATGTTTCAATCGAATCGAATCATCTTTGTTTCAATTGTGTCTTGTGTAGTTACATAAGATCTTATAGCAATTGAACAACTCTTTAACTAGTTCATTTGAGTCAATTGAACTAGTTATGGTGAAGAAGAACAAGTTTAATATGAAATTATCATATGGTTAACCTTTTGGGTTACTATATTGAACCAAAATAGACGTACACGTTTGGGCTTGTATTCGGTCGTCGATAATATAGATCGTTCCAGCTCTAAATTAAGGAACAGTTGTTTAATGCAACATTTGATCAAATGACGAATTGTCAATGTCACATATTTCAGGTTACAGGAAAAAGTGGAGAGAAAAATTGGAAGAAGGTTGCAGTTAAGCTCGAGGACCACATCAAAGTACCGGTATTTGAAGAAGGTTTAACAGTGGAGTGTTACGATGAGTATTTCCAAGAATATTTGTCGGAGATAGCGATGGAGAGGCTGAACAAGAGCAGACCATTATGGAAGATTCACATATTCAAGTACCCTACTAGTAATGGAGATGCGACAACTGTGTTCAAGCTTCATCATGCCCTGGGGGATGGATATTCGCTCATGGGTGCTCTGTTTAGCTGTTTACAAAAAGCTGATAATCCTTCTCTTTCTTCAACTTTTCCTTCTATTCGGTCGGATAATCACATGAATAAAAAGAAGAGTGTTTTGGAGCTTCTCTCTGTGTTCAAGAACACTGTAACAGATTTCACTTGGAGTCTTTTCAAGAGTAATGTGTTGGAAGATCATGTTAGTCCAATAAGATCAGGTAGACAAGGAGTTGATTTTAGGCCAGTTTCAATCTCCACTATCACTTTCTCTCTTGATAAAGTCAAAGAAATAAAGCCAAAGCTTGGCGGGGTAATATTCCCTCAATTCTGTTAAATTTTACTAAGTTCTAAATGTAAATGCAAGCATGCTACATGCTCTCAGGCATTAAGTTCTAAAAATTAGCTAATTCTTTTACCTGTTTTTCTTCCGCAGACGGTTAACGATGTTATCGTCGGTATAATATTTTACGGAATCAGATTATACATGGAGGCGACAAACCAGGGTTCTGGTAATGCACGTTCGACTGCACTAGTTTTTCTCAACACCAGGGAAGCAACCGCATATCAATCACTTGAGGAAATGGAGAAACCTGAAACCAAGGGTCCATGGGGGAACAATTTCGGCTATATCCATGTGTCCATCCCCGAGGCAACAAATATTGATACTTCCGACCCACTTGAATTTGTTTTCGAAGCTAAGAGAATGATCACAAAGAAGAAGAAATCCTTGGTTGTTTACCTAACTGGTACACTAATAGAGTTAATGAGAAAACTAAGAGGTTCAGAGGTAAATACTGCAATCATTTAATGGTTCAAAACTTCAAATCGACTAATAAACAACCAATATCAATATCCTCTGCTCGATATCAAATATGAATAGCTTTATATATCTGTTAACATTTTTTCTTAATATAGGAAACCTCCAAATACATCCGGGGGGTGATATAGAAGACCAGCTTAGCGATATCAAACTTGATAGGACCTGTGGAGAAAATGTCTCTAGCAAAGTATCCTCTCAAGGGTCTCTACTTCATGGTGGTGAATATTCCCCAGGTAATATCAATCCGCCTGAGCTGTCAGAAACTTATGGTTTACATCTGTTTGAAAATCCGCTAACAGACAATAAATTGTCCAAGATAGATAGAATAGAGAAGAAGCCATATTTGGCTAAGGTAAAAATGTGGGGACTCTTGTAGATAGGGAAGGCTTGGTGAGGCCTAGTGTGATTTATTTAACTAGCTTGTGGAAGCAAACAAAGATCCCAGAAGTACTTTGGCGGTTTGGCCTACGCAGGGACGGAGCCGGACATCAGGTAGACTGGGCTTATATATTGCAAATTTTATGCTTGGGAGCCAATATATTACAATCCGTGCCAAACTGGCTTCGCTCCTGGTCTACTGACATGCAAAATTTGATAGTTTGATGGTCTTAAAATAACATGTGTTTGTTTAATTTTGTTTTGCTGGGCTAGTTAAAATTAAGGGTGTCGTAATACTATTCGCACCCAAATTATTATACGATAATCTGAAGATAAAATTGGACAATTTGCAGAGTCTCATGGTAACAATAGTGAGCTACATGGGAAAGCTGAGGATAACTATTGGATCCGAGAAAGAGTTGATAGATCAAAAATTATTCAACACTTGCATGGAGAATGCGTTTGAGAGGATTTATAAAGCTTCTATGAAGACCGTCTCTACTTAATTGAAACATATTATCAAAAATTTACTTTTGCTTCGCAAGTGTTTACGTGCCTTTAAATAAAAACAAATGAATCTAAAGTAAGAACAATATTACATTTGCTTGAAGGCTCGGAGCAAACATAAGGAACAACAAGGAAAAAATATAATTCACCCGCATGGTTCCATAAAAAATACAATTCAACTATAAAATGTGTGGTGTTGTGCCGATAAAGGACACAAATAGGCGTACAAAGTGTGTCACATGTTCTTCTGTACTATGCAAGAAATTAAAGTGTGTTGTTCCAGAAAACTTAGCTTGTGGTGTTGAATAATCTTTCGTTAGAACTGAAATCGACCAAAAAATGATTGCATAATCTGATAAGCAACTACAAAAATGTCTACCTAACTTGTTATGCACGCATTATACGGCCCACTAAAATAAAATAAAAAGGTTGCATAATTTGTTATGCATACGAGAAAATAGCTGAATATGTAACACATTATGCATCAACTTTTTGTTTTGTTTTGTTTTGTTTTTGTTAGCACTGAAATCAACCAAAAAATGGTTGCACAACCTGTTGTGCAGCTAAAAAAATAGATGCATAATTCGTTATGTATCATTTGATAGAGTATTGTTTTTCAGACATATACATTGTTTTAGTGGTTGTGTAACCAAATTGGTGGATGCATGAACTAAAATATGGTTGCGAAATTCGTTATGCATCATTTTTGCTTGTTGGAATGTTATTTTTTTTAAGGTATGTACATCATTTTAGTGGTTGTATAAGAAAACGCAGGGGTATAACATCCACACCCAATATTTCGTTCGAAAATCTGTATGGACTAAACTCCAATGTAATTACGAGAACACCAACTTAAAAGTGAGACTCAATCAAGAAAGATATCAAAGAGCTTTATCTCTTTCTCAATACAACCAGTAAATCAACTAGATAGAAATCCGTGAGATTGATTGTTATGAGAATAAATTGGATGGTGTCAAGTCCTATCCAACAAACAAGGTCGGATTTATCAACTATGATTGAACTACGCGCAGCCTGTGATATTTCAATTGATAATCCGGTCTTATATTCCCGAAGAACAGCCTAGAAATATCAATCACCTCGCAATAACTTAAATATATGGTAGTAGAACAAGTTATTGTGGAATCACAAAGAATGAGACGAAGAGTTTTGTGATTACTTTTTATATCCCACATATCGGAGATAAATCTCGAGCCAATCTTAGAGAAGATAGTACTCAATACGATAGGACAAATTGTTAGAGCATAGCTCGGTCGACCTCGCATGCGTTGCTATCTCAAGCATGTTTGTCAATGTTAGTGATCAAAACTATGAGTCTTGATTTCTAGCCTACATAGCTAAGTCTCGGACTAGGATAGAAAAGTGTAGTTAAGCTCAAGGACTTCACGGCGATTCATCATACAACGACGAAGATCTATACAAGGAACTGTGGAACTTCATCAACAAAAAGGTATATGGAGACTTGAACTTATCTATCACTCAAAATTCTATCTCTTCTATCTCCTACTTCTTATGAAACAAAAGTCGTATGCTATATAGACTAGATCATACATATTTGATATTTCGAGCCGAGTATATCTCGCCTATCTATATCTCGAAATCATGTGTTGGTAAAGCGTTTCGCTTTGATCAAGTTTATCTTCAACTAGTGACGAAAGTCATGAAAAGTTTCAATTACTTTGAGAATTGCTCTGAGGCGAAACGGTCTGTGAATAACGGCTATATAACGTCCTCTGAGAATGTCTCAATGATTGGAATGAGAGTTTAGATTACATAACCATGTATTCCCGAAGTTTTAGAAATTTGTTGATTGAGAGAAACCTGAGGAATTGGCTTTGCCAAGTCCGCGAACCCAGTCCGCGAACCCAGTCCGCGAACTCAGTCCGCGAACTGACGGAAGTTCTCGACCGAGAATTTCTGCTGGGATTTTCCAAAAACTCGTTTGCGTGTAAGTCCGCGAACTCAGTCCGCGAACTGGCGAAAGTCTCTTTGCCGTGATTTCTGCTTAGTTTGGAAAACTCCGCCGGTTGTCTTAAGTCCGCGAACTTGTTTGTGAGCTTAAGTGGTTATGATCTAAAGATGTGCTCTGAACATGAAACTTAAATTACTAAGGAATGCTTTATGAAAACTGTGGCTATAAAGTTCATGATCCGATTCAATCGAATCATCTTTGTTTCAATTGTGTCTTGTGTAGTTACATAAGATCTCATAGCAATTGAACAACTCTTTAACTAGTTCATTTGATTCAATTGAACTAGATATGGTGAAGAAGAACAAGGTTAATATGAAATGCTCATATGGTTAACCTTTTAAGTTACTATGTTGAACCAACATACACGTACACGTTTGGGAATGGTTTTCGCAAACCCAGTAAGCGTCTACCCAAGTGTGTGTGACAAGCTAAGCTTTCGACCTAACGGTTCAGAAATATTAGCTTTAATCTAAATCAGGTTTTCTTCTAACGGTGAATATGGATTGCTTTGTAACTAAGGAAAAACCCTGATTTGAAGGCTATATAAAGGAGACATCTAGCATTGTGCAAAACTAATCCCCACACGTCTGTGTGATACTAGTGCGCTCTCTAGAGTCGATTCTCCTTTAACCTTTGGTTTTCTTCTCTAAAACCAGCTTAACGACTTAAAGACTTCATTGGGATTGTGAAGCCAGACCAATACTATTTTTATTGTAGTTGTGTGATCTGATCTTGCGTATTCTATCGTACGAGTACAATCGATTGATTGGCTTGAGATCGTGAGAGTTCTCCAATAGGCAAGATAAATAAATCACAAACATCTTCGTATCACTGTTTGTGATTCATCGAAAAACCGCTTTTGTAGTCAGAAAGGATTGTAGAGAGGTGATTGATTAATCTAAGCTGTTCTTCGGGAATATAAGACCAGATTATCAATTGGTTCCTGTTCACCTTGATTTCATATCTTAAGACGGAACAAAACCTAGGGTTTATCTGTGGGAGACAGATTTATCCCTTGATAGACTTTTCTGTGTGAGACAGATTTGTTTATTATCAAGTCTGCGATTTTGGGTTGCATCAACTCTTGGTTGTGGGTGAGATCAGCTAAGGGAATCAAGTTTGTAGTATCCTGCTGGGATCAGAGGCGTAGGAGTACAACTGTACCTTGGATCGGTGGGAGACTGATTGGGGTTCAACTATTGTCTAGTCCGAAGTTAGCTTGGAGTATCCTAGTGTCTGTAGCTGCTTAATACAGTGTGAATTCAATCTTGACTAGGTCCCGGGGTTTTTCTGCATTTGCGATTTCCTCATTAACAAAATTTCTGGTGTCTGTGTTATTTCTTTTCCGCATTATATTTTATATAATTGAAATAATACAGATTGTGCGTTCATGATCATCAACTGGAAATCCAACATTTGGTTGTTGATTGATATTGATTGATCCTTGGATATTAGTCTTTGGTACCGTCCAATTATTCCTTGTGTTTGATTAGGACTCGGTGATTTCTGTTAGCTTGAGTAATATCAAAAACAAGAGAAAGATATTAACTCCTTGAGATACTTTTATCTAGATTGAGTCTGACTGTCAAGTTGATTCTCTAGCAAAGTATTTTGGAGTTAGTCATACAGATTGCTAAGTGAAATATTGGGTGGTGTTGTTAGACCCCCGCTTTTTTAATTGGTATCAGAGCAGGCAAACACGTTTAAGACCTAAGAAGTATGTGTTTGTAGCGATATGACTCTATGGACAAGAGTACTATCTCTGATAAACGCGTCACCAGTACTAAAGATTGTCTCTCGTCTAATTCTATTAAAGAGAAAAGTTTAATCTCGAATATAGATAAACCTTGTGGTTCGGCGAGACAGACAGACAATGACATGAGTGTTCATGACTACCCTTCGAAAGAGACCTTCTCTTCTAATGAATGAGATGCAGCTGAAGAGAGTAAATTAGTTCTAAGTATTGTTAGAATTCAAGCTGTTAGAATGAATCAGTTAAAACACCATGTCAATGTTCTTCTTAATATTGTAAGAGATTGGAAAGTCCATGGAAACGCTGAAGATCAGTCTTCGTGCTTGACTCTTGAGGCTAGCCTCGAAAATGATGCCTTGGATATTGAACGCCGCTTGAATAAACTCTCCATTCAAGGATGTTCAAAGCAATCTAATGTACCAAGAACTTCTGATGTTTCATATTCAGAAGTTAATACAAATGTTCCTAATGATTCCTCTAGTCTTGAACTTGGGACATTCTGTAAAAGAGACAACTCTTTTGACGATGATATTAAGACTGCATCCTCCAATCATTCTTATGATCAAAAGGTATGTCTTGTTTGTGAGACCAAGTGTTCTGTTAGACAAAAGAGAAACTCCAAGTTGAATAAATACTCCTTAGTTCAACTTCAAAACACCATAGATTTGATTCTCAAAGGTGTGACTAACATCCGTATGATTGAGCCAATTGGTTTTCGTACTTATCCTGTGTATGCAACCAGGAAAGTCAGTACAGTGAGTTCCTCCAATGTTCAAGGGAAGAATAGACGTCTTAATAAACATCGTCCAAAGAGAGTTCAATGCTTTGTGTCTAAAAGCAACATTGTTCCCGTTGAGAAAGTCATTCCAGAAGAAAGGAAGATTGATAAGATAAGAAAAGATATTAAAGAGATAATTGTAAGATACAAAGAGCTTGTCAACAGATTATCTCCTTCCTCATGTCAATGCACTTAAGGTAAGAACTCTAACTATGTCTCTTATTTTGATGACAGTAAATTTTATGACAATTTCTCATGTCAAACAGGATCCCTCTCTAAGACTAAGAGGAAAAACAAACTTAACCAAAGACATAAACCTCGCAATGAGCCTGTGGATCGTACTTGTGCTAATTAATCACAAGGTTCGAGAACTTACCCATATAAAATCTTGTTGAGTAAGTTGTGTTAAAAACATGTATACATGTTAGTTGCATCTGTTAAGTTAAGTTATTTTCTTATCGTCCATAGCTAAACTTGTGTTGACAGATCCGCTAAGATCAAGTATTGATTAAGTCAAAAGAAGATGTTGCATACTGTCTTAATTTTTTTTTTAGGTCATGTTTTCAAAATGTGTGAAGGACTTTATTTCTTGGGTATTTGTTGTACTCGAACGAATTCCGTTCTGGCCCGAGACAACAGTTTTTTGTTGAAACCCTAAATTGTTGTCCTCAAGGATAAAATATCGAACCTCTTAGGGTTACAAGCCACGTACGTGTACCTCTGGTGGTTTTTGGTTTTTCAAAGAATGTCTTCCTCCTCTTCTTGCTATGGTGGTTTCGAAAAAGGGTTTCTTGACAAAAGTGTTGAGGTTGATTCCAGGAGGAAGAGAACAATTGTAGATGAAGATCATCCCAACCCTTCATGCTTCTTTGCTTATTCTCATGAAGATGTTGAGAAGGATGATATGATCTCTGTTGAAGTTGTTCATTATTTTCTTAAATATTTTGGGGAAGCAAAAAAACAGCTTGTTGACACTTTAAAAGGTCTTGATAAGGTGAAAACTGAGTTGGAAAAGGTTGTGTCTGACCTTGGTCTCATAAAATATCAAATCAATGATCTTCGTAAAGAGAATCATCTCTCTGAAGATGCAGAGAAGGCTGGCGTTCACAAGATCGAAGACTCCATGTCTTGTGAGGATCCTGTACTACCCATATCCCTATTCGCTGTCAGGGAAACGATGGAGTCTGATTCTTTCTAGCTTGTCTTTTTTGTTTCCTAGTATGTCTTCTTTTTGGATTAGTTGGAAGAATAACTAGTGCTTTGAATAACGATGATTGTGACTACACAACTATTTTTGTTTTCATCTTCTTATGTTATTTTTTAGGTTTATTGATTATTAAATTCTAAAAATATTTGGAGGATGATGTTATTGCAGTATTGATCTTTATGATTTTGTGATATTGCAATTTGATTATGGGATATGTATTGTTTGCATCCGTGAACTTGAAGGTCCCATATGTGTCAAAAGTAAAGTCTTTCATGAATTGGTATTCGTATTGATGAAAGGACGAATGGACTTTTGACAATTACAAAATTTATGCCTATACAGTCATGTATTTGATGGAAAATAGGATAAAATCTTTTGTTTAACAAGGATAAAGTCTATTATGTCATTATGCATATAGTGATGGAAAATAAAATAGATCCTTGTATGTTATCCATGGTATTGATCTTCATTGATCCATTTTGTTATGTTTTACCGTGAAGGTTCCATTGTGTGTCTTATGTTGAGCACGATACAACTAAGTCGATTAATCCTATTGGCTTTGTTGGTTGTTTTATAGGATGCTATATGTTGAGCATTTATGAACTAAATTAATCATCTTGGTTGGTTATTTAGTTATTTGCTCCGAAAGTCTTCTTTTGTCGAGCAAAATCTTTTGACAATTAAATTTATTACTTTTGTGATTACTTTGGTTGTTTGTATTCCAATTATATTAATTATAAGTTCTCTTGTAATTAGTCAAGTTGAGTTTTCATATATTCCACAAATTCTTGTGTTGAGTATATGAACGTCTATACAAATCATGTTCTATTGATTAATGTAGTCGTATATTCCGTAAGGTTTTCCTTATGTTGAGTATTTGAACGATTAAGTTAGTCATCTCCGTATGATTACCTTAGTCGTAGCTCCGTAAGTTTACTTATGTTGAGCACTTTCAATTAAATTGATCACTTTTCTGGTTTGATTTAGTTCCGTATTCCAATTAAATTAATCATGGGTTTACTTGTGATTAATTTGGTTGAGTTTTGGATATAGAAAATCATTTCTATGGTTTTTGGTGTTCAAATTGAAAAATCCTTCTTTTCTTTCGAAATTAAGGTCGCTCTTGTTGTTCTTTCGGGAATGACATCAAATGGGGGAGAGTTCTTTTGAACTTGTGCTTAATGGTAATATCTTGCGGGGTGTGCGGCTGTGGAATCTTATAAGGGTTATCTTGTATCTTAATACTCCTTGATGAATGCATTTAGCTTCGGCTTTATGATTGCATCTAAATTAAGTTGGTATGTATTTTTCTTTTAGTCTATGAAATGACTCTTGTGGAAATTTCATTATGATCCCGTTCGTGTACCTTTGCCAATTTTATTGATAAAAAAGAGGACAAATATTGTAGTTCACACTACAAATACATATGATTTTCGGATCATTGTGTAAGGGGGAGTGGTTTCCATAATCGAGATGGAGTATTGACTAAGGGGGAGTGATACATATCATCGTAGTATTATTGTTAAAGTCGTGATACAATTGGACTTTGATGTTAGATAATAATACTATGTCACTGTATAGTGATGATCGAGAATCTCGATTTCTCTCATTGTTATAGCTACGGATCTTCAACAACGGTGATACTAAACTTACAACCTTTGGGATCATTGGAGTACTTGGAAGGACGAAGATTTCAGGGAACGTTGAAGATTAGACTATGGAATAGGAGCCACTAAAGTTTATCTTTTTTGTATTCCATATGTATTAATAGTTTTGTCACTAAAATTGACAAAGGGGGAGATTGTTAGAGCATAGCTCGGTCGACCTCGCATGCGTTGCTATCTCAAGCATGTTTGTCAATGTTAGTGATCAAAACTATGAGTCTTGATTTCTAACCTACATAGCTAAGTCTCGGACTAGGATAGAAAAGTGTAGTTGAGCTCAAGGACTTCATGGCGATTCATCATACAACGATGAAGATCTATACAAGGAACCGTGGAACTTCATCAACAAAAAGGTATGTGGAGACTTGAACTTATCTATCACTCAAAAGTCTATCTCTTATATCTCCTACTTCTTATGAGACAAAAGTCGTATGCTATATACACTAGATCATACACATTTGATATTTCAAGCCGAGTATATCTCGCCTATCTATATCTCGAAATCATGTGTTGGTAAAGCGTTTCACTTTGATCAAGTTTATCTTCACCTAGTAACGAAAGTCATGAAAAGTTTCAATTACTTTGGGAATTGCTCTGACGCAAAACGGTCTGTGAATAACGGATTAACGTCCTCTGAGAATGTCTCAATGATTGGAATGAGAGTTTAAATTACATAACCATGTATTCCTTAATCCGAAGTTTTAGAACTTTGTTGATTGTGAGAAACCGGAGGAATTGGCTTTGGAAAGTCCGCGAACCCAGCCCGCGAACCCAGCCCGCGAACCCAGCCCGCGAACTGACGGAAGTTCTCGACCGAGAATTTTTGCTGGGATTTTCCAAAAACTCGTTTGCGTGTAAGTCCGCGAACTCAGTCCGCGAACTGGCGAAAGTCTCTTTGCCGTGATTTCTGCTTAGTTTGGGAAATTCCGCCGGTTGTCTTAAGTCCGCGAACTTGTTTGTGAGCTTAAGTGGTTATGATCTAAAGATGTGCTCTGAACATGAAACTTAAATTAATAAGGAATGCTTTATGCAAACCGTGGCTATAAAGTTCATGAGATGATTCAATCGAATCGAATCATCTTTGTTTCAATTGTGTCTTGTGTAGTTACATAAGATCTTATAGCAATTGAACAACTCTTTAACTAGTCCATTTGAGTCAATTGAACTAGTTATGGTGAAGAAGAACAAGGTTAATATGAAATGCTCGTATGGTTAACCTTTTGGGTTACTATATTGAACCAACATACACGTACACGTTTGGGCATGGTTTTCGCAAACCCAGTAAACGTCTACCCAAGTGTGTGTGACAAGCTAAGTTTTCGATCTAACGGTTGACAAATATTAGCTTGAATCTAAATCAGGTTTTCAACTAACGGTGAATATGGATTGCTTTGTAATTAAGGAAAAACCCTGATTTGAAGGCTATATAAAGGAGACATCTAGCATTGTGCAAAAATAATCTCCACATGTCTGTGTGATACTAGTGCGCTCGCTAGAGTTGATTCTCCTTTAACCTTTGGTTTTCTTCTCTAAAACCAGGTTAACGACTTAAAGACTTCATTGGGATTGTGAAGCCAGACCGATACTACTTTTATCGTAGTTGTGTGATATGATCTTGCATTTTCTATCGTACGAGTACAATCGATTGATTGGTTTGAGATCTTGAGAGTTCCTCGACAAACCGCCTGTGTAGTCAGGAAGGATTGTAGAGAGGTGATTGATTAATCTAGGCTGTTCTTCGGGAATATAAGACCATATTATCAATTGGTTCTTGTTCACCTTGATTTCATATCTTAAGACGGAACAAAACCTAGGGTTTATCTGTGGGGGACAGATTTATCCTTTGATAGACTTTTCTGTGTGAGACAGATTTGTTTATTATCAAGTCTGTGATTTTGGGTTGCAACAACTCTTGGTTGTGGGTGAGATCAGCTAAGGGAATCAAGTGCGCAGTATCCTGCTGGGATTAGAGGCGTAGGAGTACAACTGTACCTTCGATCGTTGGGAGACCGAGTGGGGTTTAACTATATTCCAGTCCGAAGTTAGCTTGGAGTAGGCCAGTGTCTGTAGTGCCATAATACAGTGTGTATTCAATCTGGACTAGGTCCCGAGGTTTTTCTGCATTTGCGGTTTCCTCGTTAACAAAATTTATGGTGTCTGTGTTATTTCTTTTCTGCATTATATTTTATATAATTGAAATAATACAGGTTGTGCGTTCGTGATCATCAATTGGAAATCCAACTTTTCGTTGTTGATTGACATTGATTGATCCTTGGACATTGGTCTTTGGTACCGTCTAAGTATTCCTTGTGTTTGATTAGGACTCGCTGATTTCTATTAGCTTGAGTAATATCAAATACAAGAGAGAGATATTAACTCCTTGAGATACTTTTATTTAGATTGAGTCTGACTGTCTAGTTGATTCTCTAGCAAAGTATTTCGGAGTTAGTCCATACAGATTGCTAAGAGAAATATTGGGTGGTGTTGTTAGACCCCCGCTTTTTCACAAATAAGATCAGAACACACAACTACAGAGAAAATAGTTGGGTCTGGCTTCAGAATCCCAATGAAGTCTGTAAGTCGTTAACCTATAATGGTTTTAGGAAAAACCTAGGTTAAAGGAAAATCGACTCTAGTACGCAACTAGTATCACACATGAGGTGTGTGGATTAGGTTTCCCAATTGCTAGAGTTCTCCCTTACATAGTCTTCAAATCAGGGTTTGATAGCTTTGAAACAAAGCAATCAATATTCACCGTTAGATGAAATCCTGATTTAAGATTCAAGCTAAGTTTGCTTAAAAAAAAAGAAATATCTCTCCACCGTTAGATGGTCTTATCTTGTTACACACAAATGAAATATACCTTCATTTAGATATAGGTAACCGTACCTAAACGTGTATATTAAGTTGGCTTAACAATAGTTAACCGAAGTTATCCATATGAACACTTTTCTATTAGCCACATTCATCTAACACTTCTAGATCAAATGATAATCAAATGAATCTAATTGTGTTACTCATAGATTTTTTCAATTATTTATATTCTCATAGAAGTATTACAAGACACAATTGTAACAAAATCGGATTGGTTCAAGAGAATCAATTCATGAACATTAATCCACGGTTTGCAAGGATTGCATTCCTTAATTTATATATATACTTGTTCATGAGAAATCATATTTAACCGACTTTAGAACTTAAACCAACTCAGTTTTCAAACGAGTACGCAAACTTAAGTTCTGGACTTTGGTCTTGTCCAACAGTTCGCAAACCGGTATGCATACTTTCGTCTCAGACCTAACTCAGATGAAACCGTTCGCATACTGGTATGCATATTTGGTTCCCGGACTTTAACAATTAAAACCGTTTGCATACTGGTATGCGAACTTGGTTTCCGGACCTGAATCATACCAGAACAGTGTGCATACTGGTATGCATACTGTGCTATATCGGACAATGGTTAATTTTTCTAAACTCACATTTCAGTCATTGAAACACCTTTAGAAGATGACAATAGCTGTCTCACACAAACTATTAGCTTATAAGTAATTTTCAAGAGATCGAATGATCAGTACGAAACATTCCGAGTCGACATCAAATGACTGTCTCACACAAATCATATAAGATGTTTCAAGACAATTTTCAGATGATCATCTTTTGACTCATTATTTGGTTTCTAACAAATAAAAATTTTCTTACTAAACTCGTCAAGAATAATGATGAATGTAGCTAAAGCAAAAATCTTCCAACACATATTTCGAGAAAGATATAAGCGAGTTAAACTCAGCTCGAAATATCAAATGTGTATAATGTAAAAGTACGTATAGCTATACGACTTAGTCTCAATAGGAGATAGAATAGAATAAACTTCTGAGTGATAGATAAGTTTTAGTCTCCACATACCTTTTGTTGATGAAGTTCCTCCAAGCTCTCCTCAGTAGATCTTCGTCTTCAGTCGATGAGCGCCGTGAAGTCTAAAGGTTAACTACACATTCTATCCTATTCCGAGACATAGCTATAAGTAGACTAGAAAATCAAGACTTATAGTTTCGAACATATAAACTTGACAAACAATCTTGAGATACCAACGCTTGCGAGTTCGACCGAGCAGTGCTCTAACAGTTCGCAAACAAGAGTTCCTTACCTAAACTAGAACTTCACGGTTCGCATACTAGGTACGCATACTGTGTTATATCCAGACATTGCTAGTAGTTCTAAAACTCACATTTAATCATTGAAACATCCTTAGAAGACAACAATGGTAATCTTACACATACCACTAGCTTCAAATAATTTTCAAGTGATTAATTGACCAATACGAAACTTCCCATGTTAACATCAAATGATTGTCTCACACAAATCATGTAAGATGTTCAAGGTAATTTTCACATGATCATCTTGACTTAATATTTAGTTTACAACAAATGAATTGTGCACAACTAAACTCGTCAAGTATATGATGAAGTTTAGCTAAAGCTAAAAAGCTTCCAACACGTATTTCGAGAAATATATAAACGAGATAAACTCGGCTCGAAATTTCAATTATGTATAATGTAAAAGTATATATAGCTATGCGACTTAGTCTCTTTAGAAAATAGAATAGAATAGACTTCTGAGTGATAGATAAGTTTTAGTCTCCACACACCTTTTGTTGATGAAGTTCCTCCAAGCTTTTCAGTAGATCTTCTTCTTCAATTGGTGAACGCCGTGAAGTCTAATGCTCAACTACACACTTTTATCCTAATCCGAGACATAGCTATAAGTGGACTAGAAATCAAGTATATAGTTTTGATCAACTAAACTTGACAAACAAGCTTGAGATAGAAACACTTGCGAGTTCGACCGAGCAGTGCTCTAACAGTATAACCAAATTAATGAATGCATAAACCAAAATATGTTCTCCATAAAGTGTTATACATACTTTGTGGTAGCTACGTAACGTATTAATATGCATCCTTTGTGGTGTGTACATAATGTGTTATGCATCTATTTTGGTCGTTGCATAATGGTTATGTATCAAGTTTTTAAATTTTTTGCCTAAAAGAACAATCACTTCCGACTTTTTTGTACAAAACTTAAATTTGATATTGTTGTTTGTAATCGTTGTATAGATATTGTTAAAAGCTTCCCAACGAGATAAAATTTGTAAAATTTCAAGGAACGATTTTTTATGTGTTATATTCTAGTTTGCTTGCCAATTATATCCCCGAAAAATAGAACGCATAATGAGTTATGTAGACATTTTAATAACCTCAAATAATTATAGGTGCACAAAAACTGAAAAATACTTTGGACTTATAAAATCTTTTTTGGGCCCTAGCCTCTTCAGGGACTGGCCCAATCTGAATGGTTCCACAATTGGCCTGTCGGCCCATATCCCAGAAATTACCTTCTCCTATGTGAAGCACGTGAACCCATGCGTGTGGACATGAGGCCGTAAGAAAAGGCTATATAGACCGGAGAATATGCCATGAAACCCTCGTCATATGCATAAATTTCAATTATGCTAATTATTTCTATTAGTGTTGTATGTACACCTTTCATCATCCACCACGTGTACATGAAGATACACGTGGAAGGCATGCAAAACGAGATATCAAAACATGATAACAAACATCTCATCAGAAAATGTCACCGGTCAGCAGATCTGACGGTCAGGGACAGAGGATAACAGAGGTATGATGGCTTAGAGGAGCACCAGATAATACCCCTTGAGTGTTAGTACATCCAATCCCGAGGAAGATCCCAGATCAACGGCTGAGAGAGAGTTTGACTGACGCAGATGTGACCAGACTAAGAGACACTTGTCTGACACAAGCAGACATCCATCTATCCGCATTAAATACCAAAGAGATATACACGTGTCAATCAGCTCTTGGAAGAAGCGAGGATAACCCTTCGTATTCAAGCTTAGACCGCAACATATGCCGAAGACCTCTGCGTAATGGGAACAAAGCACAAGAAGATAAGGTTACAACGGCACCTCAGAAGTAGGACCCACGTTCCTTCCCTATAAATACCCCTCTCCACTAAGAGATAAGGGGTCGACCAATCCAGAGCAAATATAGGAGAATATAGGAGACAGAAATAGGAAGAGTAAGTGATCCCCCTACTTCCGAAGACCTATGTATACTCTAAAGTCATTCGAATATCTTTGTAATCATTCAATACATAGTGAAACACCAGCCCCGTGGATGTAGGCCTTAGTGCCGAACCACGTAAATCTTTGTCTCATTTATATTTCAGTACTTTACATTCATCATTGAACGTCATGTGATTTACATTTATATTTGATTCTCTGTTTACCCCTTTATACGAACATTATTTATGATAATATTCGACCAGACAATGACAAGCCCGAAGGCTTAGAGTCGATGAATCGATATATTCATCCCCTTTACATTTACGACGTACAATTTCAGAATTAGAATGTATGAAAATATTGTTTGTGAACACGTGGATGGCTTCGAGATTTATGTGTTCACAATCTGGCGCTAGAAACAGGGACTTTGTCCCGGTGAAAGATTTATCTTATCCTGTGATTTCACCTTAAACACGCATTATGGCTGTGCTCTATTCTGGGTTCAGCGTACTTTCAAAACCTTTTTTATTCTGGGTTCATGGTCTTTATTTTCACAAACACCATTTCAAAGCAGACAAATCCATGGCTATCTATCACAGATTTGCGCGTGAGGCGTTTTTCTTTTTAAAACTAAGTAAGACTTAATAATCAGATTCATGAGTTTTCGCTACGGATCTGCCTTTTCAAAAGTTTTCCTTTTCAAAAGTAGTCTGAAAACAAGATCCATGATTGTTTATTAGAGGATTTGTATTGCGAAAACAAGACCGATGAAGTCTTTATGTTTCTCTTTTATTAAGGCCCTTGGGCAACTCATTTCTTTTTATTCCACAAATTTTGCGGGTACGAATGGCGCTAACCCGATCCTCGTGGATATCTTTGGTTCTCTTTATTTATTCCCCTATGCAGAAAAGGACTAAAAATGGAAAAGACACTATAGGCAGGAAAAACCAAAGCCTCATCAAAGGAGACACCGAGGACTACCCCGGTCATGACCCGAAGTAAGCAGAAAGGAGACAAAGCTAAAACAGCTAATCAGAGGCAGGATGCTGCGGAAATCACCTCACCTATGAACACTAACTCCATTGCAGCCGCGGCTCTCAAAGAAGCATCCACAAAGAAGAATGCAACTGTTGCGTCCCTCCAGGCTGCAGAAGCTAACAAAACTTTGGTTTCAACCCAAGTCCATCAACAAAGAGAAGGGGTGGCAGAATCTATGACACATCAGCCCGCGCATCCGCCAGCCTTCGGAATGCCGTCAACCAACGGTCAGAATCAAACCATACAAGTGGTTTTAGCACCGCGGGTGGAAACTCAACCGAGGGGACCAAACTTGGAGATACCAACAATTGAAGCTGATCCTCTACCACCCTTAATACACATAGTAGACGAAGGGGGAACCACGGCCGTAGGGGTACAAGCCGGAACTCCCAATCAGGGATCTAACCAGTCCCACGACTGATGGTAGAGCTCGAAGAATTGAAAAAGAGCCAGCAGGTCTACGCATATGCCGTAGCTCTTCTGGCCAGAGAGAACTAAGACTTAAAAGATCGGATTTCCCAAAGAACGAAGACCAGCCAACAACTGGACGAAGCAAATTCTAAGCACCAGAGCCTAATCGAGACCGAAGAATCATCCTAGCAAACGCCGCTAGGGGAAGCAGTGCATCCGATCCGGAATATGCCGCCGAAGACTTAGACTATTATGACAGTGAAGTTCGAAGAAAGAAACGCTCAACTGAGCATGAGAACGTGGGACATTACCGCGCAATGGAGAGCTGCGTGATGAGATGATGGCTGAGATCAGGCAGTTAAAAGCCAGACAAGGCGGAGGAAGGCTTGAAGAGGTGATGAAAGAAGCTAACTCCACGCCCCTAACTCATCGCCTGGCAAATACCCCCATTCCGTTAAAGTGCCCTGTCCCAACTTTTGAATGCTATGACGGATCCAGTGATCCCGCGGCACATATCCGGTATTATAATCGTATCTTAGCCCGATGGAGTCAAAACGACGCCGTCCTCTGTAGGTATTTCCCATCAAGTCTGAAGGGATCGGCTTTGTCTTGGTTTGACAACCTGCCACCTGATTCCATCAACTCCTACGATCAACTCGCAGAGAAATTCTTGAGAACCTACATGTACAACAAAGCTGTCAACACCGGAATGGATAAACTTTTTTCTCTGGCAATTGGTTACAAGGAGAACACGAGGGAATACACCAACAGATGGCAAGATCTGCCAAGCCATAGGGAGTGTGGATCCCGTAGTAAGCATCAACTGCTACAAGTGGGGATTAGACCGAATGAGTCCACTATTTGTTGAGATCCACGGAAGCGTACCTAAGACAGAAGGAGATCTTCGAATAATTATTGAGAAGTATGCTCGTCTTGAAGAAATCCAGCGTGAGAACCCGAGGGCACAAACGCAGAGGTCTCACCGTACCAATTCCGCAAACAAACCAGCGGGGCCAAAAGAAATAGCTCAGTGGAACGACCGCACGAAGATAGGAAGGAACGAAGAGATGAACGACGAAAAGACGATCGAAAATTCGAAGATCAGGTTTACACGAAGCTCAATGCTAGCTACGCTCGGATCTTGCGAGAGATCAAAGGAAGGGAAAATTTGGAGTGGCCGTGGTCTAAGGGAAAACACCCCAAGGACCGAGAAGTCTAAAGATTACTGTGAGTATCATTGCTTCAATGGACACCAGACCGAGAAATGCAAAAACCTCAAAATAATGATCCAAAAATTGATTGATGCTGGCGAACTCAAGCAATACATACGAAAGGAGTCACCGAGGACAGATCCAAACGAACCAAGCAAGTCCAACTTCCAGAGGGAAACCGCACAATCAACACCATCTCGTGTTCCGAAGCCGCAGGGCCCTCACTTACAGCGCAGATAGGAAAGAGGCTACGAAAGCAATTCGAAGACCACTGCGAATTATATAAGATTGATGGCGTAGAGGTGGACGAGCACGAAGAGTGGATGGACGCACCTATCATCTTCGATACTGAAGATATCGAAGAAGATATGGAAGACCATAACGATCCCTTGGTCCTCACACTACCAGTGGCCGGATGTAACCTCAAAAAGATCCTCATCGACGGGGGAAGCTCAGTGAACGTTCTATTCTACGACGCCTTCAAACGGATGAAGCTCCATGATGAACAACTGATGACCTCTTATTACACCATCTACGGGTTCAACGGAGCGCCCACAAAGCCATTGGGAGACATCGTGTTGCAGGTGAACGCCGGGCCCATGAAAGTAGAAACACGATTCAGCGTGGTAGACGCCCCATCCCCCTATAACGCCATTATTGGACGAAAGTGGGTACATAAACTCAAGGGAGGGCAACTTACTACCAATATCTCAGGTTCCCTACACCCGAGGGAGATGGAAATCAAGGGAGATCGGGTCTCTGCAAAAGAGTGCCAGGCCACTCAGGATCGTATCAACAACGAACAGGAAGAGCAGCGAAAAACCCGAAGGATCAAAAATAAAGAAGCTGCGAAAGAAAAGGCCATAGACCTGTTCCTCAAGGAAACCGCAGGGAAGGGCTTGACAAAGATGATAATGTCCTTAACACAGAGGCAAGTACTTCAGCAGCCAACGAAGGACAGAAACATACCAAATAGCAATTAAAGAACGTCCCAGTCCTTGGGGACCCGAAGCCGGTGTTCACACCAGTGGAGCCCGTAAAGAAATCAACATAGGAACGGAAGAAAACCCGAAGATGATCAAAGTAGGGACCATAATGGACGAAAAAGAGAAGATTCCTTAACCAAATTACTTAAAGAATACGCGGATGTATTCGCCTGGAAGTTAGGAGACATGCCGGGGATTGATCCAAAATAATCCAACACGAGCTGCGCATCAAACCAGGCACGCCACCTTTCAGGCAGAAAATAAGAAAAGTTGCACCAGAGTATCATAAGGCAGTAGAAAAAGAACTTCGGAAACTACTAGAAGCAGGCTTCATCAAGGAAGTCAAATACCCTACATGGATCTCCAACATGGTCGTCGTTCCTAAGAAAAATGGAGGGGTTAGGATATGCATCGACTTTACTAACCTCAACAAGGCATGTCCAAAAGACAGCTATCCCCTACCGAGCATAGATCAACTGGTTGAAGCAGTGGAAGGTACGAAGAGCTGTCATTCATGGACGGATATTCTGGTTACAACCAAGTAGCCCTGGCAGAAGAAGATCAACTACACACACATTCTACACCCCGCATGGCCTTTATTGCTACACTAGAATGCCCTTTGGACTTCGAAACGCAGGGGCAACTTACCAGAGAATGGTCGATGCTATCTTCAGGCCATGGATTGGTAGTACCCTAGAAGTCTACGTTGATGACATGCTCGTCAAAAGTAGGCTGCGCAAAGATCACCACCAGGACCTGAGAGTATTTTCGAAGCAATGAGGAAACATCACATGAAAGTAAATCCAGAAAAATGCACTTCGGTGTCACCTCAGGGAAATTCCTCGGATATCTGGTAACAAAAAGGGGTATTGAGGTAGACCCCGCGAAGATTCAGGCCATAGTGGAAATGCCATCTCCGAAGAATTTAAAAGAAGTGCAAAAGCTCAATGGGTCCTTAGCAGCCTTGGGCAGATTTATTGCCCGATCCTCGGACAAATGCAAACATTTTTTCAATATTCTCAAAAAAGGGAGTAAGTTTGAATGGACCGCAGAATGCGAAGAAGCCTTCCAAAGAATCAAGGAATACCTGGCTTCAATTCCAATCCTGCAGAAGCCTGATCCTGATGAGGTTTTGGCATTGTACATAGCAGCGACAGAAGACGCAGTTAGCGCAGTGTTGGTCAAAACCAATACGAAGATAGAACAACCTATCTATTATGTCAGCAAGACCCTCAATTCTGCGGAAAGGAATTACACGAAGATCGAACAACTCATCCTGGCATTAGTATGGGCTACTCAAAAGCTGAGAACCTATTTCCTAACTCACTTCATCCGCGTCCCATGCAAAGCACCACTGGAAGCAGTCCTCAAAAGCGCGGGAAAAGTAGGTAGAATAGCCAAGTGGAACACCCACCTGGACCAATTCAACATCATTCATGAAATTCAACATTCCCAAAAATCCCAAGTTTGGCGGATTTCTTAGCAGACCTCCCCCTGGACAACGATGAAGAGATTAGGGGAATACCAGAAGCCGACGAGGAAAGCAAGGATCCAGTTGATGTCCTCGAACCCGCGAGTCAAAGACAATGGGAAGTCTTCGTTGATGGTTCCAAAAATAAGGAAGGGGCAGGAATAGGCATTGTCATCACCACCCCAACTGGAGAAAGGATCGTACAGGCACTCAGGTTAGAATTCAAAGAGCATACTAACAACATCGTCGAATACGAGGCAGTCGTACATGCCCTCCGCTTAATAGAGATGGGGGTAACTGATGTAAGACTGACAAGTGATTCGCAGCTTGTCATACGGCAAATAGGGCTCGAATACAATGTGTACGACGACACCCTCTCAGCTTACATGGCCTTGGTCCAAACATTGGCATCACAAATTCCGAACATCAAGTTCCGGCACTTATGCAGAAGGGATCTCAGGCACGCGGATGCCCTAGCATATATATCATCCATGCTGAAGGACAAGAGTATCGAAGCTATCAAAATAACAAGGGTATACGAGCCTTCGATTGCATCACAATTTTCCTTTGCTACAAATCAAGATACAGTGGAAGAAAATATCGAAGATCAGGTGGGAGAAGACATCCGTGACGATTTTGACGAAGAAGATATCCTGTCAAGAGCAAATCAAGACGAAGATTTCAACAACGAAGATGATTGGAGAATGATGATCCATGCGTTTCTCAAGGATGGAACCTTACCCGCGGATCACAAACAAACCAGGAAAATACTCTCCAAAGTAGGAAGATATGATCTTCGGGATGGGTCCTGTACAAGAAATCTTTCCTCGGACCGTTACTACGTTGCTTATCCAGGAAAGAGGGGCATCGAATTCTAAACGACATCCATTATGGTGACGCAGGGAATCATAGCGGCATGAGATCACTAGCCGACAAAGCAAAAATGCAAGGATATTACTGGCCCACAATGATACAAGATGCTGCAAGAATGTCCCGACGATGTGAAGAATGTCAGCGTTTCGCCAAAAAGATACACGCACCAGCAACAACGTTGAATTCTGTGGATAGTCCGTGGCCATTTGCAAAATGGGGCATAGATATCGTTGGGCCTTTCATCGAAGGATCAGGGAAAAGACGATTTTTGATAGTAGCCACGGACTACTTCAGTAAATGGGTGGAAGCCAAAGCCTTAGCCAGGATCAGAGACGTGGACGTGTTTACTTTCATATTCCAAAACATTATTTGCAGGTTCGGCATACCAGCGGAAATCGTGTCCGATAATGGTAAACAATTACAGGGGAAAAACATAGACATGCTCTTCGACACTTTCAAAATAAGGAAAAACAAGTCCACCCCCATATACCCTCAAAGCAACGGACAAGCGGAAGCTACTAACAAGACCCTCGCCCTTATCCTCAAAAAGCAATTAGACGAACACAAGGGGCGATGGTGTGAACAGCTACACAATGTATTATGGGCATACAGGACAACACGAAGATCTGCCACTGGGGAGTCCCCATTTCTCCTCACTTATGGAGCTGAAGCAGTCATCCCAACAGAGATCCTCATGCCAACCACAAAGACCGAAGCATGGGAGAAAAATCTCACAACAGACATGATGTTAGAGAGACTGGACGACCTGGAAGAAAGGAGGGAAGCAGCATTGCAAAAGATGGAAAATTATCAACGGAGATAGCGAGAGAGTACAACAAAAAGGTTAAGCTTCGAAATTTTGTAGAAGGGCAGTATGTGCTAAGAACAATCCCGCAGTATCAACGAGAGAAGAAATGGGGAAAGTTAGCACCTACATGGGGAGGACCTTTTATAATACACGACATTGCGGGAAACGGTTCCTACTATCTTCGCAATCTGAAAGGCGAGGTCCTCCGGCACCCTTGGAATGCTAAATGGCTCAAACCGTACTACCCATAGGAGCAGCGCAGCTTTGCATCTGCGTGAAGAATACCAGAAGAAGAAGGCAGCGTAACCGCTTTACATGTTTCTATCTCTGGACGAGGAGTAGCAGGCCTCAACCTATCAATCAAACAAACTTTTTGGGAAATCTTCAAGCAAACGAAATGGTCAAAAGGCCCGCTGGGTGAACGCATGTACATTACATAATAAATTAACAATATTGGGGAAAGTAGTTAATCTACAATCTCTCAGGGCTCCCCTATCAGTGTCTATGAGTGTAAGACCAGGGGGAAGGCACCCAGCAGAAAGAGATACCCAACCAATTTTAAGGCAGCGGGTCGACGGAATGGGTGCATGTAAATATTTCAAATAAGCATCACATATCCTAGAACGCTGCCTCGGCCCCCACCGTTTGGGAATCCTCTGGCCCAGGATTCGCCAGCGGGGTGACAGGTCTCAAGACGATCACGAAAGTATTTACCTTCGATGTCGCACCCAAACACTCTTTAACTTTTTACAAAACAAGTTATTTCTAATTTAACGCTTCACAATATTTAAAATAAAAATGAACTTATAACGCAGGTGTGCCCAAAGGATGATCCATTCCATAAAGAGTTGGTTACAAGTTCAGCAAATAAGAGAGAGCGAGAAACACATCAAAAAAAAAAAGAAAAGATCCGAAACTATACAATCAACAAGGATCAACTTTCTATGACTAATAAAAGAAATCTACTTGGACGATACAGCTCCATCAGCAGAGTTGTCTTTGCGAGAAGAAGGTACGCTACCACCTGAAGAAGGCCCAGAAGAACCAGGCAAGGGCGCGGGAAGGGGACGACACGGATAATTCTTGACAAGACCATATTCGACTTTAAGATCAATTTCAATCTTGTCTAGGACATTGTTGGTCTCTTCAGCCAACTGACATCGAGCTTTATAAGTGATAACAGCAGTCCGCTGGTTGGCCTGAGACAACAATGCAGATAGGCGTTCCGCCTCTTTGGAGGCAATTTCTGCTGCTTCCTCACGTGACACGGCCAACCCTTTTAAATAGTTGGCTTGTCTTTCCTGCTGCACTAAGGCAGATTGAGCTTTTTTAAGCTCATCATTTGCTGCGTGAAGCTGTCCCTCGAGTGCTGAAAACAAGAAATACCAAGGGGTTAAAACAAAGAAATAACAGAATCACACTCGATAAAACGACGTTCTACCTTCGACATTAGCCGAAGCCTCTTCATACTCATTAACAACTGCGTCCCGTGCCTCATCAAGAAAGTCATATTCGTCGGATAGTTTCTTATAATCCGTTTGAAGGTTCGTGAGAGCAAATTGACTCGCATCTAAGTCTAACTGCTTCATTGAATCCAAGTGACGAAGATGGTTGACTTCATCATTCATCTCCCCCATCCTTTTATGGAGTCGATACACATTCACTTCAAGATATCTCTCAGACTCCACTTGGCGAGCAACATCAGCTCGAGACGCTGCTAGGTCTTATTTCTACGAGCCTGCTCCAATTCGTTGCGGACTATAGCAAGTTCCGAACGGAGACTCTCCTCAGCATTACCCAGCCGTTCCTTTTCCTTCAGGCGACCCCTCAGTTCACTTATTTCCATTTCGGTCGCAGATAGTTCTTCTTCTCTATGACGAAGCTTAGCCTCCAACTTTAAAGACTTTGCTTTAAAGAATTGGTATAGAACATGGTTACAATGTTCGCTCCTCATCATCTATTTCACAAACAACAAACATTATTATACCCAAGGGATCGGATATCGCGAAGAATACAATGTTCAGATATCATGAGGGAATCAGTACAAGGATTTACCTCTAAGACACGCTGCTGGGGAAAACCGTATTGATACCCATCAGCTATGGCCATCATATCAGCAACAGATGAGGGAGGGTCAACCACTAGGTTAGCTTCCGAAGCTCTCAGATTCTTCTCCCACATCTCAGCAACGCGGGCTTCAGAAGACACTTGCATCATCTGACGAGTATAAGCGTCGGAATTCTTCTCACCAGAGACCACTGGGCAGGGTTGGGGACGAACATCAGATTCTTCTTCTTAAGCCAAGACAAAATGGCATCTTCACCTTCAGGCATTATCGAGTAAGGGAAATCCTATGAAGGAGACTCAACCGCAGACTTCCCTTTGGCTGTTCTCCCCTCACCCGCGCAAGTCTCGACATCACCAGCCTCAGTATGACCACCTGCGTTTTCAGCCTGCTGACCAGTAGCACCTTCTTTACCAAGATCCCCAAGCACATCCCAATCATCATTTGGGGAAAGCAATGAGAAGTCTTCGGCAAGACCCATGGCATCGTTCACATTAAAGGATTCCCCCGCGGAATATATCCTACCAAAAGAAAATTCAGGGGAAATAACGGGCAGAGTACCCACACCACCAATATTATCGCCAACAGGGGCAGATCCACCCCCGCCAGTACCACCTACGGTAATATTACCCTCTGACTCACCATCACCACCCGCGATAATTTCTTCTTCACCATCACCACCCGCGACAACTTCTTCTTCACCATTACCACCTTCTTCATCAGGATGAGAAGTATCGGTACGCTCTTCTCCATCGGACATTTATTCATCCTCAGCATACCCTTTGTTTACAGGACTCGTAACCTCCTCATAAACCTCAGCCTCACCGGTCACCACAGTAGAAGATTGTTTGGGTCCAAGTTTCTTCTTCTTCGACACCTACAAACCAGTACACATCCCAACAAAGGCTCATTTTTTCCCTCACTTCAAAAATGAAAATTATTTCAAGCAAGGAAAAAGGGGCAAATAGAATAGAGAGTATAAGAAGAAACTATACCTTGGCAGCAACAACACTATTCGGTGGATGGGTAGCACCAGAACCCTCCTCCTCATCTCCATCAACGACATCAAGAGCGTAAGGAAAATTCATGCCCGCGAAATTCGGACGCCAAAGACAGAAATTTCCATAACGAGCAGGAGGATTTTCACGAGGCTTGCTGTCATCAGAAGGACGCCAACCGCGCGGACCAGGAATCCAACCATAAGCCCAAGGACCAACTATCTCAATAACAGTAGCATGCCATTCATAATCATGATCACGCTTAATCCTTTCACGAGCAGGAAAGAGTTTCCGTTTAGCAGATCCCTCAGTACCAGAAACATACTTCAGCTTGGCATCACTCACCTCACTCAAAAGACGAATTTCACCACGAGGAGCAGCAATGTTATGAAGACTAACACTCCACGGCTTACGGTTTCTACTGTTGACATAATCCTCAAAGGAAATATTAAAATTCTGAGGAGTGTACCACTCTCTCTCAGCAGGATTTGAAACATAAAAGGTCATCATAGTCTCTCCCTTGCTCCGCAGGTAACATTCCTTCAGTGCACGAAGATAATTCCCAGACAGTTGTGACACAGAACGATTATGAGTGTTTGTGGAAGAGCCTTCGCGACTAGCCAGCACGTCATAATAAAAGGAGTCACCCGACTTATGTAGGGGCAACATGAGACCCGCCTCGAAGGCTCCAACCGTAGTCAATAGATGAAACTCATCAAACTGATACTTAGCAAGGAGCTCGTAAGTGATATCATCGTCAGGGGCATAGAAGCGAACCTCAAAAGCTTGAAGCTCATGTTTTTCCTTGAACATCTCAAGATCAATATGCTTGAAAGTGACCTTCTTCTTACCAACTGAAACGCTGCGTATCACGGGGGCAGTTTCTTCTTCGTCTGCGGAATCTGAAGTAGGACTCAATTGCGAAGCTTTCCTTTTAGAATGAAGATTTTTAGACGGATCAGCTCTCGACATAGTACCCTTGGAGTACTTCCCTTTGAAAGAAACCGTTGGAGGAGGCGGCAAAGATTTCTGCGGAGGCACTGAAGGAGGAGCCATTGAACGAAGGGGCGGAACATCCAATGTTTCATTACGAGGAGGAGGAGCCCGCGTACTCCTAGAGTCATCACGAGGAGGAGCCTGCGTACTCCTAGAATCTTCACGAGGACGAGAAGGGGCGCGGTTAACAGCATACCTAGACCCAGAAGGACCCTTCGGAAAATCCCCTTTCTTAGTAGGCAAAGCCTTCGCACCAGAGGAAGATGAAACCTCATGACCCCGAGGATCTGATTGCGAAGACTTATAAGAACCTTCCCCAATTGGAGATCTGTCAAAATCTCGACGCGGAGGGGATCTTGGCGGACTAGACGGCGGGGTTTGGTAAGGAGCCCACGAACGATCAGACATATCTACAAGGAAACACAGAAAAAACAGTTTAGAGAAGAATACGAGGAGATCACTAAAGATCAAAAAAACCATAATTGATGGTTCATCCGGATAAACATTAAAAACCCTAAGAACTAAAAATAAACAGAAATACCCCATCAGACTCCAGGGATAATACTTAGATAGAGACTCACATACTTTGTAACAAAGAACAGGGGCAAGCATATATGCTTCGACATGTGTGTTCTTCATCACAAAGCCAAGAATACAGCAGCAGGAAACAAACGGGTAGATAAATAGATAAATCAATGATGAGCAGCTAATGAAAAACCCCATACCTGTATAGAAGAGGACGACAAGCACCAACCACAGTCGAAGATAGAAGGATCGGAGATATCAAAAGCTAGTTATCTGTGATACAGGGGCAACAGCAGTCGAGAGCGAAAGAGACAGAAAATTGAATGCTGTTATCTTCCTCACAAGAACGACGATAATAAATGACTAAAGAACAAGAATAAAAAACAAAGAAAGGATGAACACTGACAAGAAGAGGATGAACACTGACAAGAAGAGGATAAAAGTTTTTTTTTTCACATTCTCTTTCGTATTTATAAAGATAGAGAAGACAATAAATGTCTCTCGTACCAAGGAGCAGTTATGGGGAAAGTTAATGCAAAGTGGGAAACGTGCCCGTATTTATAGGGGAAGTTATTTCAGGAGAGATAAACGTGTATGGCGACCTTTCTTCTTCTAAATTGCAAAATACGCCCAAGTCAGAAGAAGAGGGGCAAATTGTATGTACACCTTTCATCATCCACCACGTGTACAGGAAGAGACACGTGGAAGGCATGCAAAACGAGATATCAAAATATGATAACAAGCATCTCATCAGAAAATGTCACCGGTCAGCAGATCTGATGGTCAGGGACAGAGGATCACAGAGGTATGATGGCTTAGAGAAGCACCAGATAATACCCCTTGGGTGTTAGTATATCCAATCCCGAAGAAGATCCCAGATCAACGGTTGAGAGAGAGTTTAACTGATGCATATGTGACCATACTAAGAGACACTTGTCTGACACGAGCAGACATCCATCTACCCGCATTAAATACCAAAGAGATATACACGTGTCAATCAGCTCGTGGAAGAAGCGAGGATAACCCTTCGTATTCAAGCTTAGACCGCAGCATATGCCGAAGACCTCTGCTAATGGGCACAAAGCACAAGAAGATAAGGTTACACCGACACCTCAAAAGTAGGACCCACGTTCCTTCCCTATAAGTACCCCTCTCCACTAAGAGAGAAGGGGTCGACCAATCCAGAGCAAATATAGGAGAGAGAAATAGGAAGAGTAAGTGATCCCCCTACTTCCGCAGACCTATGTATACTCTAAAGTCATTCGACTATCTTTGTAATCATTCAATACATAGTGAAACACCAGCCCCGCGGATGTAGGCCTTAGTGCCGAACCACGTAAATCTTTGTCTCATTTAAATTTCAGCACTTTACATTCAGCATTGAACGTCATGTGCTTTACATTTATATTTGATTCTCTGTTTACCCCTTTATACGAACATTATTTATGATAATATTCGACTAGACAATGACAAGCCCGAAGGCTTAGAGTCGATGAATCGATATAATCATCCCCTTTACATATACGACGTACAATTTCAGAATTATAATGTATGCGAATATTGTTTGTGAACACGTGGATGGCTTCGAGATTTATGTGTTCACAAGTGTATGATTTAATCTATACGCAAAATAATACACATAATTATTATTTTTAGCTTACAAGTGATCAGGGCTCGAACGCGGTAAGAGGACTTGAAAACTGAATTCATCAAACTCAGCGAACTTATAGTTAAGACTGAGCTCAATTTTGTTAGCTTTGTAATCCGAAGCTAGTGTATATTAATTGTGTTGCCCATAACAATTCAAGTAATAGGCATCTTACTCCTTTAAAATCCTAAGCTCCTTAGACTCCACGTTGAAGGGTGACCGTCACCCTCTCACAGAATTGCTCCGTTTCACTTTTCCTCGAAGAAGAGAAAAACAAGGTTTTCTTCACAAAATAAAGAATTCACAAAATAAAAAAATTTCTTTATTTATCCCGAAAAAAGAAAACGAAAAAAAATTGAGAGAAAAAAAAACTAAAAAAAATTCTTCTTCAGTCTTCTTCCTTCTTCTCCTCTATTCTCCCCTATCCACCGCAAAAAAAAAAATCTTTCTCCATCGCGTCTCTTTTCTTTTCCGTTCCTTATTTTTCAAGTTCTTTTTGAGAAGGAAGACTACTGCAGGTAATTTTTCTGATTACAATCTAGGGTTTTTGTAATAATCACTCTAATTGTGTGATTATGTCATTTTCACTTCCACCTCTCCCCCTCTGTTTTGATTCTCCGTTTTCCCATGATTTTCTGTTGATTTTTTTTCTTCTCTTTTTTACCTTGAAATCATATTAGAAGGTTTGATTTAGATGTGTTTTGATTTTGTAGGTGAAGGCTTATCAGTTCTAACGTGATTTAGGGGAAGCGCCTTCTCAGTTAACAGGGGAAGCTAAACAAAAAACAAAAATTGATCTGATTCATTCCCAGCCCTGAAATTCCTTCCTCGATCTTCATCAACAAGTTTTGATCAAGGTAATAAAAAAAGAATCTCCTCCTTCAATTTCTGATTTCAAATCGATCGAAAAAAACAGGCATAAAAAAATCTAGGGTTAGGGTTTTGGTTTTCTCCCATTAGTGTTGCTTCTCTTGCTGTAATTATTGTACGATTGAACCTATGATTGATGTTAATTTTTTGCTTTTTGATGTATTATCCGGGAGAAATAATGAATTAAATTACTTTGCTTCAATTTTTTTTATACCTGTTCTAGTTGTTTTCAAGTAGGATTCTGTTGGTGTTTTAATTGCTTGATTAAGTAGGATCGGTGTTTAGTGATTCGCGTCACCCATACAAGTTTCTTTGATTTATTTGCTAATGATTTATTTTTGTTTTGATTTTACAGGTGATGGGAGACTGAAGAATGGGTGTTCTGATTTGATTTGTCGTAGAACCATGAGGTAATTAATTCTGTCGTAGAACCATGAGTTTTACATAGACTCCATTTTTTTTTCACTGATACTAAATCTAGAGTTTGTTGTTTTTTTATTTTCTAGGTCCTAAGGAGCAAGGAGTGCAAATCATTTCAGCTCATGACCAAGGATTCAAAAGCACCAACGGGCTTGATGCTTAAAACTAAGGTGTAGCAAATTCGGTTGGTAATACGCTGGAGATTGATGGTAAGAATCCCAGATGAATCAATTTATCTTATTGTTCCAGTAAGTAAGTGCATGGGTATATTAGATTTGTCCCCTGCAAGCTGGCTGCTAAACAATTGGAATAATGGTACTTTCAGAACTGAAATGATAATGTGAAATCAAACAGTTGCGGTTCTTTATAGTTTGAACAACGTTATGTGTTTGCATAATTGTGTATATATGGACTTTAATTCTACATCTAATTCTTATGTAGAAAAGGTCGTCTACCTGCAAACTGGAGGGGTTCTCTTCAATATCGGTGGTACGTTGAAAATCTCTTGCTTCATTATTTTATTTTATTTTGTAATTTCTATTGAATTTACTGTCCATAGGACCCTTATTGTGAACATTCTAGATTGCGATTGTGCGTGTTGTGTGCCTTTGATGTGAACCCTTTGGTCAGTTTATCCTGTATAGCTTCTTTCCTAATACATTTCCTTTACACTTCTCTTGCAAAGGTTTTGTTTTAATTTTTGATTTTCTCATGTTGAATGCCATGTTTGTGTCATGTGAACCTATGATTGATTAGATATGCTATCTCCTTTTGCTTTTAAAATACCCCTTTGCGCTATAGTTTCCGAATATATATTGCGATAATTAATTAACGGTTGATATAAGTTACGGCTGATTTTTTGTAAATTAAGAGCGATTTGATTTTGAAAGTTAGGGTTGATAATGGTAATGCTTTTGTTCTTTCTATTTCACAGGTGTTTAGTTTCTTTTGTCAGTTGGTTGTTCAATATTACAAATTTGGCTTAATTATAGTTATTAGATCTAAATCCATGACAATGTAGGTGAAACCGGGGTTCCATTATATGATTTCAGTCTATCTATTTCATATACACCAAATGGGTTCAATGTTGAGGGGATGAAGATGGCAGTTAACAACCACAAATCTGGGGCTGTTCTGGTTGTCCTTGGTTCGTTGTTGTGCTTAAACGTTTGTGAAGAATTGGAGCTTCTGTTGCAACGAAAAGAAGGTAAACACTAAAGCAATTAAATTTTGCAAGATCTTTTTAACTATTTTTTCTGTTAGCATTCCTTGCTGATAATCATATCTGAAAAAACTAATATAACGTGATTCTGAATTTTCAGTACGGTTGCAGGGACATCTAATCGTGGGTACAATACATGGAATGAGTCTCCTGTGCTTTAGGATGCAAAGCGGTGTCTCTTCATCACCAGCCAGGTAAGTATTTTTTTTGAATTGTTGTGCTATTGTTGATCATAAGTATTTTGAATTGTTGTGAGAGATTGAAACTAATGTCGGGTAAGCTTTTATACTTCTTAATTCGAGTTTTTATTCTACTGGAGACTTTATCTTTTGCAGGGTATGAGAATGAAACACAACTAAAAAAAAGCGTATGGGTGGTGGGAATGACCAGCAAGGTGATATGTGCTGGTCCCACAACACATAAAACCAAAAAAACACATACCAAACTCTAAGAAAAAAGAAAAAACATAACTCTTCGTTTCCTCAACTCTGTCTTTTGATTTCGAAAAAATTCTTCGCCTCCTTCACTGAATCTTTAACCTTGGGTAAATCTTTTGATTTCAACAACCTAGCCCTAATCTCTAACCTTGCGTCAATCTCAAGTAGTTGTTTCGAGGAGGATTGGGTTCTATTTCGAATCAACAGGTAAATTGAATTCAACCCCGATCTCTTTCGATCTCAACAGGTACACAAACGATAACTCTTAACCAGGTATGAATTTGATTTTTTACTATCCTCTTTGCTTTGATCTTGATACTGTAGCTCAAGATTTTGATGATTTTATTAGGTTTTAATCTAAGGATTTCTATTGTAATCTGGGGTTTGGTTTTGGGAAGAGCTACTGAGAATGAGTCTAAATCGGTAAGAATGAGAGTGGGTTAATCGTAGATGGGGGTTTGAGAGTTCTTGGATGATGATAAGAGTTTGGTTGAGATTGATTTGCAACCAGATGAAGAAATCAATCGAGAAAAAAAATTCCAGGTTCAAATATTTCTCTATTTTTTTCCCTATCAATTTCAATTGAATTTCGATTTCAGAATTACTTATACATTCAATGGGGCAATGGGTAGTTGCAAAGCTGTTGTTGGTGTTGCTACCATAGAAGCTACAACAATGGGGCAATGGATTCTGGTGTGTGCCATAGGCCCCGGCTCTGTCCAGATACTATGATCCAATACTTTGAAACTCACTTTTTATTGATTCGGTACGTTAAAACTCACTTGCATGGGTTGTTGTTGGTGATGGATGGCAAAGTGTCATAGATTATGTGAACCTAGCCTGTTATTACTTGGTCAGAATTCATGTTGTAATGATCCTCGGTTACCTTATCAACAAAAGCTAAATCCAGAGATCGTCCAGACTTCAAACAACTAATGATATGCTTCCAATCCAGAGAACAATCCTACAATCCAGAAACCATAAACTTTCCAGAAGCTTAAGGCTTTCCATTATGTACCTCTCCCTGTTCTACTTCTCTATGTTTAATTCATCGTCGTTATCCTTTATTTTTAAAACTTTTTTTGATTGTTGGTAGTGGGTTCTTTTACAAATTTTGGAACAGTAATTACGTAAACCCTAATTTATGTTCTACAACCACGGCAACCCTTTACGTAAACCCTAATTTATGTTCCATGTGCAGTTGAGATGAACAAAACTGGATCAAGTAGAAATTAGTTAGACTTGATCAAGGTTGAAGGATGAACTTTGTGGCGCTATCAAACTTGAAGTCTAGATGCATTCTTAGGGATTACAGGTATTCAAGGTAAGATGATGGATGAAGAATATTTAGTTGTTTGTTATTTGTTTTGTTATAGTTGTTTTTATTTCGTTTTATTTTGGATTTTTCTGTTTGCGAACCGAACCCTAACCCTTTTGTTTGTGTCTCTTTGATTCTCTGAGTCTATAAACAGTACAAAGAAGTGAGGCGCATAGATTAAGCAACTTTTTTTTTTCATCAGGTACGATTTTTCGTCACACCAAAATGGTGCTTGGCTTATTACAGGGAGAATTTCGCTTATGAGCACTGGGATGATATCCTCGACATCCGTAATCAATATTGAGGTGGCTTTATCAATAGGTGATGGACTGAGGCCTGGATCAATTTATGATGCTAATGACACCGCTCAATTTGCTGAGCTTTTGACACAAGAAGAGTTACCACTTCGAGCGTGGGAGAAGGACGTACAGGTAAACTACATTCTGATTTTGCAAGTCAAGTGATCATATGCTTCACGGTTTCTTCCTATTTTCCTTTTTGTTCATTAGTTTTTTTCTCTGTCAAAAGCACCCTTATGTACCATAGCATGTCTATGGAAAATGTTTGGTTAAGCCAAGTATTATTGTTTATGTGCTCATAGGTGATGAATGAAGGACCTGGGCATATTCCACTTCATAAGATCCCTGAAAACATGGACAACAAGTCTACAAGGCAGAAAATATAGGTTTTGTGCTTATATACTGTCTAAAGCGTCTCTTCAATAGTTTTTATTCTTTACTCTATATTATTTGCTTAGACTACATTCAATTTGTACATAATGAATTTGTTTGAATAGTCTTTCTTTTGTTTGCAACTTTTAATAGAACCCTAAACAGTTAATGTGGCATTCTTTACTGCAAGGTTCTGGAAATCCTAAAAGGAATTCCCGCGGGGATAAAAGAAAAAACAAAAGCTTGATGCAAAAGGATAATTTCCTTAGGAGTGGTACATTCTACAAAAACTACCCGTGCCTCCCAATTTTCTCTCTGTACCAGATATTGTAGATGAACTACTATCAAATCTTTATAGTAAGTTGTTACCAATTTTCTTCTTCATTGATTGTGTGTATGTTTAGCTTCTGTCGTTCAGCTAATAAACTTGGCAGTATATTAAATCTGGAAATTTGTTTAAGAATATTTTTGTGTAAATGCTTAAGAAAGTTCTCAAGCTAGCTGAAATCAACAAAAACTGAATATCAGGCCCTCCAAATTTTAAGTCTCATGATGTGGAAGCCAAAGAATTGCGCAATACCTTCAAGTTAAGGGTATAACTAAGGTATGTGTATTTTACATTGGTTAGGTTGATGATGTCCTGTTACTTATGCAAACTGTGAATCACTATTAACTGTTTTATAGGACAGAAAAAGGAATAGTTATTGAACTCTTTTCATGCTATAAATGGAGAAATTGCTGCTCATATATGAACTTGGTTAGCATTTGTACGTCTACGGTTCCTTTCCCAAATCCTTATATCTAGTTAGACGTGTTAATTCTAACCCAATTCTAGCTGGGAAAACTAATGCCTTTCCAGTTCATATTGCTGCTCGGCTAGCTTCCAAAAGTAATTGATGTGGCAGTCATTCGTTTCATTGTCCATATATATTTGGTGAACTGGAAAGTAGTAGATATATTCAATTTTTCAGGACGCCTATCGACAGCAGTAAAGGGCGATACAAAGGAACGATGAGGTCTATAATAAAGCTTAAGCATTATGCAGCATCAAGAATGGGAACTATGAGAAACTATGTATAAATCAACACCAACATATGGCGCTAGCCTTCTCGGTGTAGCTGTTACATGTTCATGACCCAACAATCATGAATCCTAAAAAACATTATTGTTGAAAGAGGTTAACACAAGCGGAGAATCGGTTTTATCTAACTCAAATATATATCTATTGTTTTTATTTTTTGTATACACATTATGTTTTAGTTCATGTTCTAAATGTGAGCTTATTTTTCTTATTTTTCTGTTATATGACATTTAGTTATATCTATTTTTTTGTATACAGAGTTTGTGACAAAGCACACCTTCTTGGTTTTGTCGTACAATTTCCTTCATATTTGTTGCGGTGCATGTTATGTATCATACGTAGGTACTGAATGTATCTGTTCAACTTAGAAAGCACATTGTAGTTTCCAAGTATACTAGATTGTGGTGCCCTTTTGTTCTTAATGAGAAGCAGAGTCGGACCTTCATAATCTTATCTCATGTAGTTACCACAACATATTTGCTTTTACAATTCTTTTCTATCAATTTTCAGTATACACAAGTGGGGGATTCAGGGGCAGTACCAGTTGCCAAAGCATTCGATTTTGCAATGGCACTATCATTTAGAGAACTTTGCAGTGTAAAACCACTCAATCAAGCTACCGGATAATTTCACGTTCTCTATTGAACCACTTCCTTTCTCAGTTGAAGAGACAGAGTATAAGTGCATTATGATGGTGCTTTTCATCGTCTCAATGTTTTCTTAAATGTCATTTTTATATGCTTCTTCATATTATAATTGTTTATATTTTTAACGGCAGTTCAACAACATGATGAGTAGGATATCTCAGAAGTAGCTTAGCGAGGCCAGTGTTCAGTTTGTTGTCAAATGGGAAAGTGCATATGAAGAATAGTTGACTCCTAACTAATCAAAACACATAATTTCTTAAGAATGATTATACTCTCTTTGCTTCAAGACACAACGTGAATTTCAGAGTTCTAGCAACTTTAATAAGATTACAAGAAATGGGGACTTGGGCGAAGCCGAGCTTTACCAAATCAAATGCATCGGGATGGGGCGAGGCGAAGCCGAAGCCGAGCCACACCTAATCAAAAATATATCGTGATGGGACGGGACGAAACCCCAAGACACCTAATAAAAGATATGGCTAAAAGAACAAAAATGCCCGAACAGAACACGGGCACAAAGTCTAGTATTAATAATTCAAGTAATAGGCATAAGAAAAAGCCTTGAACTTACTCTGGACAGTTAGCAGGGGTTTAAGAGCCGTGCACATTTGGACGGTCATATTATTATACAGATAAAAAAAGAGCGTAGCAGGCTTCCACTTCAGGCATTAGTCTCCTGAGTAGAAGTACGGTTATTAACTAAGTACTATTAAGAGAGAGCGAATAAAAAACTAACTGGAGTAACCAGCCAGTTTGTCTCCGCAACAGCTCATGATAGCTATTGTCTTCAACTGGAGTTGACATTAGAATGCGCGGGTGACCAAAGTGAGTGGCTGACGGACAAGGAGAACGAAAACTTCATGTGTTTGCTGTCGACTGACTAGTTATTATTCTTTCATGAGATCTAGCAGTGCAAGAAATTAAAAAAAATGGAAGGGAAGAAGAAAGAACTTTTTCTTTTCGGAAAATGGATCATTTGTCCAAATATATTTAAAACATGGTTCAAATGGACGAGTAAAAATTTGTATGAGTGAAATGGACACAAAAAAAATAACAAGGATGAAACTGGATTCATCCTGACTTAAACTTAAAAAATAACAAGGATGAAACTGGATGCATCCTGATGAAAATTAAAAATAAGAAAAAGTATTTGAAAATGGGTAGGATGAAACCTCTTTAAATCCTGACTATTTTTACATTTTTGTCCATTTAAACAGTATCAAAATCTAAATGTCCTTTTCACCCAGGAATTGTTGATTTTGGTCTTTTTAACCAATTTTGTGTTTTCTTTTTAGATTCGCCTCTACTTACTTAACAAAAATTAAGAAAAATGGGAGGGAGTATGCATTATTATTAGAGCTGCACATGAGTCGGTACAGTCCGGTTTTCTGTTGGAACCGGTACCTGTACACGGAGTTGACCGGTTCTTCAATTTGAGGACCTGTACCTGTACCTGGACTTGTACCTGTCCCGGTAAGACCGGTTCGGTTCCACTCCGGTACCGGTTTTTTACCTGAATTTTGAAACACACAGTAATATAGTATGTATGACAGTAAAGTAACAACCTAAGAGTCTAAGACTAAGTTCAACATTACAAAGTTCAAAATAACAAAGGTTTAAAACATCACAGAATAAGTGTATCACACTTTAAGTTCAAAGTTCAACATTAAAACATAGTACTAAAAACAACATTTCCATAAGTCTGCGACAAGAAATGAAAAGAAATCCTTGCAAAGGATGGGGGGACTTCTCGAACAATGGCACTGGCTGCACTGACACGGAGTTTACATCAAGCTTCTTTTAGCAGAGAATCCCATATGGCTGCAACATGGAACAAAAAAGTAAAACAAGAAAGTAAGCAAGCAATACAAGAAAACTTGAAAAGTAAGTTCTATTAAATAGAAGAAAACCTAATATATTACCTGCCTCATCTTCAACAGCATCATTAGGTATATAGTCACATAGAAGATCAAGAGCAATGGGCTTTTGAAGAAAGCTTTGTGTACATAGCAATGCTTCGACTGTCCTTGTAGACATAGAAGCTCTCCATGGAGTCAGCACGCGCTTCCCGGTGCTAAAAGCTGATTCAGAGGCCACTGAAGACACAAGCATGGCTAATATATCTCTTGCCATGTATGAAAGTATCTTATACCTGCTTGCATTAGCCTGCCACCAAGCCAATATGTCAAAATGGTCAGGTTGACCTATTTCACGCATTCCACCTTCAATCACATCTGTCAAATACCTGTCGAGCTCAGTTGTTCTTGCCTCTTCAACACAACTTGGGGTGTCCCAATGTTGTTTCCTCCTTGATTGAATTCTAGCAAACAGACCAACAGATTGCACACTAACTGGATAAGCAACAGTATGAGCATCACTACTTGACCCCTCCTCATGAACTGAATACAAGGACTTATAATCTTCAAAGAGTTCCTCAAATTCTAATTTCACCTTTCTCATAACTCTTTGAACCTCCCATGTATTATTCTCATACAAACAATTAAGAGTAAATTCCAAACCTTTTTGTTTCTCTCTTGGATCTAATAGATGAGCAATAAACATTACAGAATTCATTGATTCATACACACCCCAATACTTATGGTACTTAGCACACATTAGACGAGACATACGAGCAATAAAAGGATCTGATGCTACATTGTTTCTAAATTCTACTAATTGTTCATTGATGAGTAACAATTTCCATAAGAACATATGAGTAGTGAATTGTATAGATGCAGAAAAGTTGACAGTAGCATCGAAGAATACCTTTAGACACTTCACAAGACCTCTAGCATATTTCCAATCTTCTTGATAAGGAGCATGTTGACGAGGAATCTTTTTCTTCTTATTCTGCTTTGCCTTGTTCTTGCTTGTTGGATCCAACTCCTCAACCTCTTCCTCTTCTTCCATATCCTCAAACACGTCTTCTATGACAACATTACTAGCTATAGCTTCTTCAATATCAGCATCAGTAGGTAAAACAGATTCTTTTTCTTGCTCAAAGATAAACCTCTGTTGAAAGTCCTTATCAATCTGTGACAGCATCAAGTAAGTGCTATTCCATCTAGTATACACATCTAAAATCAGATATTTCTTACAATCTACCTTTGCTAGAGAAGCACATTGTTTAAATTTTTCGTGCCTAGAAGGAGAACTAAGAACGTATTTTACAACTGACCTTATTCTTCTAACTGATACATTAAAGATCCTTACTGCATCTTTTATGACAAGAGCAAGAACATGGGCTGCACACCTCACCTAGAGAAAGAACAAAACAAAAAGTATACTGTCAAATTCAATGCTTAAAAATGCATCACAAAAAGAAATATTTGGCTCTATTTGGCACAAAAAGAAATATTTGACAAGAGCAAGAACATGGACTTACATGTAAATATTTGGCTCTAATTGGTGATCCTGTCCATTTAATGACAACATTCTTCAAATGCTCAATAGCCACTTTGTTTGCGCTGACATTGTCTAGAGTGACACCAAATACATCTTGTAGACCCCAATCCTTCAAACAATCCACCAGCTTCTCACCGATTGCATTACCAGTATGACCTTCAACTTGGCAGAACATGAGTATTCTCTTTTGTAGCTTCCAGTTCTGATCAACATAATGAATGGTTACACAAATATAGTTATAATTATTTGGTGATGTCCATATGTCCGTTGTCAAAGATACCCTCTGCTTAGATGTCAAGAAATAAGTTTTTAGGCTATTCTTCTCTTGTACATACATCTTCAATACATCCCTATAAATTGTCATACGCCCTGGAACCTTGAATCTAGGCTCTGCCACCTGCATCATTGCCACAAAACCTGACCCTTCTAATGATTTAAAAGCTATTTCATCCCTGATTATCCACTCAACAAGAGCCCTTCTTAACTTTTCATAGCTGTAAGAATGAGCAACAAGTTTACCATCTTCACCTGGTTTTGGGGGTGGCATCAACAGAGTTTGTTGTCCCTTGTCTTTCTCTACCTTCCTGTTTGGATTTTTAAGGCATCTCTTCAAATTCTTATGTAATCCAGAAGTTCCATGTACGTCATTGTCAGCAGCATACAATCCCTTGCAATGATGACATTCAGCTTGAACGTCACTTATCCTGGTCATCTCCAACCAAACTTTAGATCTCACTTTACCATGCTTCTTTTTGTTGTCACCAACTTCAGTTGTACTTATTGGTGTAGGTTCAGTTCCATCATCTGTGTTAGATGCAGCTTGAGAGGATGATCCAACTTCAGTTGTATTTGGAGTTTGAGTTGAACTTGGTGTAGGAACAGTTTCTTTTGGTCTTACACTAACAACAACAATGCTATTACTGGAATCATCTGGTGCTTTGCGCTTCCCCATTTAGCACCTCAAAGGCCTGCAAGAGAAGTAAAGAACATTATATGCAGTATATTAGCCTTATAGACTTCAAAACAACATATCTGACTAACAAAATTAATCAAAGATGCAATGCAAGTTAAGTAAACAGAACTAACAAAATTAACCACATACAACTACATCAAAACATCATATCTGAATTTCAATGAAAACAATTAAAAAAGACAACACACAATTGCATACTAAATACACAATTGCATACTTTCAATGAAAACAATTAAACAGAACTAACAAAATTAATCCATGAACTTTTTTACATGGATTCACCTAGGTATGGGATGCACAGCAACAGAAAAGACATGATACAAACAAATACAACTACACGAAAAATCACCCACCAATAACATTTCACTAGCTTCAAATCTTGTAACTACCAGCATACCGAGCTGTGTTATCACATAATCTTCAACCACTAGCAATAGCATAAATTGCATATACTTCAGAATCTAACTAAATTGAAATTCACAACAAACAATCAAAAACAGCAGTTCCAACAGTACATTAGATTTTCATAGTTTTTTTTATAAACCCCAAATAACGATAAACCAAATTAGCTTAAGTAATTTTAACTATACAATAACTCAACTCAACATCACAGATTTTGGGAATGGAATTGATAAAAACAAAAACTAACATATATCCATGTCTAGTTGTCTACTGCTTATCAAATCTCAACATGGGTATACACGGAATCACATAAATCAGTCAACACTGTATGTATGAAATTGAAAATAGAAAATTGCCTATAGATAAATTAAAATGGGTGAAGAAGCCTCACCAGTAACGAGAGAAATCCAGATGGGAGTTGCTTCAAGAATACAACCCTTTTACCCTTGAACCTTCCAGCTAAGATAATCAATACTGTTCCAGGACCAGGAGTAATACTTTCCCTAATTTTTACCATAAACGAAAAACAAGTCAGATCCTAATTCAACCAACATGCAACAACTAGTCACTACCCATTTAACCCAACCAACACAACACAAAATAAAAACCCTAATTCAGTCTCAAATCAAACCCTAAGTCAATTTCAAATCAAACCCTATTTCAATCTTAGATTCTTAATAGTAACAAAACAATTGTTACTCCTAGTTTAAATCGATTTCAAATCCCAGTATCACACGATTCAAAGTTTCAAACCCTAGTTTATTCCATAATCGATTTCAAATCCCATGAGAGTTACAAGTAACTTACAAATCTAAGAAGAAGAAGAAGAAGAGCAAGTATCCTAGTTTATACCTTAACGAATCGATAATGGTGGTGACTGGTCACTGGTGAATCATGAATGGTAGTGAAGAACGACTGTTGCTCTTCAGAGAAGAAAAAAAAAAAGAAAAATGAAATGAAAGTCGATAGAAATTAGAGATACCGAGATAGGGTTATACCTAGGAGGGACGGTCAGGATGTAAGATTCCCAAAAAAATCTACGACTACAATTAACCGGGACATATGGGCCGGGACAGGTCGGGACTCACCCCAGAACCAGTACCAGTACCGGCCTACTCCGGTTCTCAGTTTTAAGAACCGGTACCTGTCCCGTCTACTCCAGGTCCGGTTTGGTACGAGTTCGATTTTTTCGGTTCCGGGTCGGTACAGGTAAAATGGACCGGGTCTTGTGCAGCCCTAATTATTATGCCCAATAATAAGCTAGTTCTAGTGAGTAGTGTGAGGGTTTCATTCCCTCGAAGACGTACTGTTTGTTTATATAGTAATATTATTTTGTTACGGTTTCCCTACTATATATTCTTGGATCAAAAGATTGATCATTAATGAATTTCTTATACGAATTGATGAGATTTACTTTTTTGGGAGAATCTATGGAAGAGCTGTTAGAAAAAGAGGGGAGTCTCAGGCGGAAGCAAGGAGGAAGTGCAACTATTGGATGTAGCCCCTGTTCCGTGAGATATTTAGTCGGTGCTTAATCACCAATTGGCAAGGGATGGTCTTATTTGTGCAAAGCAGCAAAACTATATATACATACTGGATTTTGGTAACAATTGGACTGCAGTTTTCGGACATTAAAAGAACACAAAAGTTTTTTAAGTTTTTTGAGCAAACAACTATTCATGCGTTTTACATATGCGTCATATGTTGTACTACTAATTTTTATTACTTGCTACCACCAAACCATGCGTTTTTCATATGCATCATAGATTGTACTAATTTGTATTACTTAATGAGATTTGATAGTATGAAATGAGATTTACATATACAATTGCGGAGTGGTAAACAATGGCGGACTAAATCTAATTGCAGTGATACCAAATCAGTTCTAGAGATATGCCAAACGTAAGACGCATAATGAGGGAATTTAAGTTTAGATCAACAATTTTACGTTAGCGTAGACTAATAAACAGCAACCGAGAAATTTTTGATGGTCAACCGTCAACAACACGTTCCTAATCTCGGTTGGAGTTACACCCTACTGAAACTAAGAGCGGGAGGGAGTGAAATGAAAAGAGATGGAAAGATTCGAGGCACGTGGGGCGGGTTAATCCAATGTTGAGATTTGTGTTGCAGGCAGCAATTGATTGATAACAAAAGCATATTATTTAAATAAATAATAGTAATATGCCATCTGTGACCATTAAACATGCAACTTCATTGCTTGGCCGTCCATGATCTGACTTGGGGATCGTGTGACCTTTTCTATCAACTAAACTCTATACGCATTTCCCGCCGGATTAGAAGATCCTCTTCACACAGCTTCGCTTCCCCGATGGCCCATAATAATTCTTCCTTCATATATATATATATATAATAGTTAACCAGACCATGTTAGATTGTTACGAACACAAGTACCTCCTTCACTGACTCACCTATGTTTCCGTTTCACGTGGAGCTGCAGCTTCCAACCAAAAATAAAATAAATAGAGAGCTCATTCTAAAAAGAAATTCAGGACACGTACCAAAGAGTGTTTAGCACAAGTTTATCATTTTTTTTTTTGTATCAAAACTTCTTCTGAAAGTGAAATGCGGTTCCTATTTATTTAGGTCTACATTCAGATTCATATGCAATTTTCACCCAACATATAAGATCATCTCAGGCGCTTTACCAATTTTAAGTCTCACGTACAATTGTAGAAAGGAATAATGTGTATTGTCGCTAGAGGTGTAACGTGTCGGCCCGGCACAACCCGATACACGAAGTCGTGTGCTTCACGTGTCATGTGTCGCGCTGGGCTGTGCCAACGATTAAACGTGTTGTGCCGTGCTGTGCTTTACTAGTCAAAAGCTAGGCACAACACGTAACGTGTTGTGCCGTGCTGTGTCGTGTTGGCACACGTGTTATAAAAAATTTCAGATCACTTAATGATATACATTAAGTCGGACATTATCACGATATCTAAATAGATAATATGTGAATTAATGTTCTAGTAGTATATGTAGGTAATGACATTATAACAACGATATTTCCAAATATTTAGGTATTATATGTGTTGTTATAAAAATAAGACGGTACAAAAGGTCAAAAACTAGATAGAATAGTAACTCTTTCGTAAAATATACGCAAAATATGATATATTATACCTTGTTATATTATGTATTTGTGCATGCTATGACGTGCTGTGCTGGGTTGGGCCACGTGTTAATCCGTGCTGCGTGCTGTGCTGGGCTACTGTGCCCATTAATCAAACCCAACACGTCCCATTTAACTAACGTGTTGTGCCGTGTTGGGCTAAGTCACGTGCTGGGGTGGACTGTGCTCAACTTTTAGCGTGCTGGGCTGGGCTGTGCTCGTGCTGGCACAACCCAATTTACACCTCTAATTGTCACATAGTCTTAGAATCTAGATATGGTTATGAATAGTCTCACAATTGTGTATACTCTATGATCTTTCATTGAGTATTTATAATAATAATTTTACAGAGAATGAGGAAGAATGCAACAGAAACAAACTAGATTACAGGGTTGTTTATCGTAAGACTCGATCCTACCTGAAGACTGGCAACAATATAGACGACTGTGTCTAGGTCACGGCTTTATTGGTGACTTTGCCTTGGTCACGGCTGTACCACTGGTGTGGTACATTGTGTGGATCCGTCATATCATGGATACATATCCAATACCCCCCTCAAGTTAGAGCGGGAGGAGTGTGAGGCCGAATGCCTAACTTGCCTGCAAGACGTTTAAAATGATCTACTCCAAGTGGTTTGGTGAAGAGGTCAGCTAATTGAGCTGCTGATGGAATATGAGTTGGTTTGATGAGACCAGAGAGAATTTTTTCTCGAACAAAATAGCAGTCAATTTCGATGTGTTTAGTCCGTTCATGAAACACTGAATTTTCAGAAATGTGAATCGCATCCTGATTATCAAAATAAACTGGAATGGGCTGAGGAAGACAAATACGAAGATCAGTAAATAAGTAATGGAGCCATTGTAGCTTAGAAGTTAGTCTGGCTAATGCTCTGTATTCTGCTTCAGCAGAGGAAAGTGAGATTGTGGGCTGTTTCTTGGATTTCCAAGAGATAGGACTATCTCCAAGCATTGTGAAATAGCCAGTCGTGGAACGACGAGTAGTTGGGAAACCTGCCCAATCCGAGTCAGTATAACCAACAAGAGTGAGAGAGCTACTGGCGGAGAGAAAAATACCATGACTGACGGTGCCCTTAAGATAACGAACAACGCGATGTGCGGCTTCCAAATGAGTAGAACGGGGTTGCTGCATAAACTGGCTTAGATAATTCACAGAGTAAGTGATATCAGGTCGAGTGACCTGTAGGTAGAGAAGCCGGCCAATAAGGCAACGATAGACACTAGGATCTGGGAGAAGATCACCTGAAGTTGGCAGAAGCTTAAGATGTTGTTCCATTGGAGAGGGAGAAACCTTAGCACCTAAAAGGCCAGAATCATTAACAATATCAAGAATGTATTTGCGTTGACAAAGAAAGAGACCCTTGGGACAACGGGAAACTTCAATGCCTAAAAAATATTGCAGACGACCAAGATCTTTAAGTGAAAATTGAGATGCAAGATTTTGCTTCATGTTGTGAATAGCAGAATCATTATTACCTGTGATGATAATATCATCAACGTAGACTAAAACATAAATAGAAGTGGTACCTGAATGATAGGTGAAGAGGGAGTAATCAGCTCGAGATTGAATAAAACCTTCATGCAGTAAGAATGTAGAGAACTTAGCAAACCACTGACGAGATGCTTGCTAAAGTCCGTAAAGAGATTTATTGAGATTATAGACATGAGTATCTCCCTTTTTCTGAAATCCAGGAGGGAGTTTCATGTAGATGTCTTCATTAAGATCACCTTGTAAGAAGGCATTATTGACATCCAGTTGATGCAAAGACCAATGGTGAATAGCAGCAATAGATAATAAGACACGTACTGTGACGAGTTTAGCAACAAGAGCAAAAGTATCATGGAAATCAATGCACTCCTGTTGTGTGTACTCTTTAGCAACAAGTCGTGCTTTATGACGTTCGATTGTGCCATCTGGACGATATTTGAGTTTAAAAACCCATTTACAGCCGATGGCATATTTTCTAGGCGGAAGAGTAGTGATGGTGAAAGTGTTATTATCCAAGAGCGCAGTGTGTTCTTTAACGATGGCATCACGCCATTCTGGAAGTTTGATGGCCTCCGTAAATGTACGTGGTTCCTCATTGGTAATGACAGATGAGAGGAAAGCACGATGTTGCGGGGTGAATTTTTCAAAAGAAATATAATTGGTAATAGGATAAAGCGTATTGGAAATACCTGGTTGAACTGAGCAAATATAATCTCGCAGATGAGCTGGAGGGTGAGATTGTCTAGTGGATCGTCGTGGTAAGTGCTCTGCATCAGACACAGTAGGGGGTACAAAATCTGTATGACTAGAAGGCGGGATGGAGGATGAACTGGAAGGAGAACTGGTAGAATATATGGGAGTAGCAGCATTAGTATAAGGAGAATGAGTTGATATAGAGGGAAATCCCGTGGTGGTAGGAGATGATGTGGGTAAATCATCATAGTAAACCTCTTCTGATGGAGAAGATTGTAAAAAATCAGTAGAAGAAAGCTGTGCATCTTTAAAAGGAAAATATTGTTCATGAAAAACGACATCTCTGGAAACAAAAAGAGATTTGGTTTCAAGGTTTAAGATAATGTATCCTTTATGGTTACGTGGGTAACACATAAATACACCAGGAATTTCCCTGGGATCAAATTTGGAGGAAACGTTTGTATTAGAGCTGGCAAACGGGCGGGACGGGTCTGGCTTGTGACCAACCCGCGGGTTACGGGTTAATACAAGCCTGAGCTCGCGGGTTGAAATTCTTCACGGGTGGTCATTTATCCCACCCGTGCCCGTCCCGGGTAAAGCTCGCGGGTTTACGGGTGCTCACGGGTTACCTGGTTTTTGTTGAGTCAACTCGCCAGAAATCGATTTCTGGGCTATTTCCTTCCACATTCAGGGCATCTAAAGTTCCTTTCCTACAAGCTACAACCTAAGTATCTAACATTCATCCAATTCATTTGGTATATCAATTCAAAAACTCAAAATTGCAAAACTAAACAAATTAGTCTTCTTAAAGAAACACAGACACAGTCACACAGATACTATCATAGTATCATACATTCATAACATCTCAACATCATCATCTTCATCATCAGCACTCATAACATCCTTGAAATGGTCTGGTTCTGGTAACTCTTGCTCTTGTACACTTGACATCCTGAAATGGATGGAGCGGCCACAAAGAACAAGTCAAAGAGTCATTCAGAAACATGAAAATTACATAAACAGAAATTGAAAAAATACATAGACAATGACATCCAACAAAACTATTATAGTACATGCATTTTCAAGTCATCCAAAACAATAACATCTAACAAAACAAACAAATCAAACAAATCCCCTAAATCTCTGTAAAGAATGAAAATTACCATAAAAGATAAAGAAGTCAAATTTTATTTGATTTAAATTTACAAAATGTACTTACAGATTTAGGGGACAACCACTTATCCAAACTGCTCAAACCAAAATTTAAAGATTTCACTAGAACTCCAATCTACAAAACAAAAAGGATGCAAGTACAGCAGTAACAGCACTGGTTTAAATGTAGAAAAATGCTGGTAATATGAATGATACTTCGAAAAAGATAAACAAAGAAAGACCTTTTGTATATGATTTCAATCACATCAAGCATGTTAAATCTCAACCAAAATTCAAACTAAACTCATTCAATTTGAAGCTCATACAATTAATATCTCAAATTCACAAGCAAACTCTAAACTGCTCATTCAATTCCAACCCATTACCCATAGTACCATTACTATCATTTCAATTTCACAAGCAAAACTGTTGAATACGAATACAACAAATAAATCATGGAAGTATGGAACTGAACAACATGAGTACATGACCAAATCAAACAGATCTTGTATATATAATCATCAGATTCATCACCAATTACAATCATACAATAAACTAAAACATGTGAAATTCAAAAAAATCTTAATCAAATCAAATTCAAAATCAAACAGAATAACAGATCTACTAAGAACAAGTCAAACTGAAGACTGAACTCAAATCGAATGAAAAAAAACATCTTACATATTATTAATCGAACAGAAAATCAATTCACTCTTCACGAACCCAGAAAATCAATTCGTTGTTGTATTCCTCCGATCTTCACGAGCCCAGAAAATCAATCCGCTCTTGTATTTCTCTTCAAGACTTCAAACAATTTGTTATTCAAGCAGGCTAATCAAAAAATTTATATAAAGAAGAAAACAAATAAGAAAATCTGATTACCTGTCTTTGATCTTTAGATGAATCTAATAATTTTTCTGTCACTTCTGTGAATCTGTGAAGTTTACTCAGGAGAGTAGGAGACTCAGCAGCGCTGCAGCAGGGTCAGGGAAGAAGAAAAAAAGAGGAAGAAAGAAGAGGAAGGCGAGCTAGGGTTTTTTCCTTTTATATGAAGAGGAACGAACATGTTACATGACACGTAACAGATAACTGTGTCATTGTGTGACACGCAGCAGCCTAAGTGGCAGTGGGTGCGGACCGAGCCGGGTTACCCGCGGGTTGCACGGGACGAGACGGGTTAACCCGTTTCTTCACAAGCCACTAATTATACAACCCGCGCCCGTCTTGTGTAGTTACGATCCGGGACGGGCACGAGTTTTCACGGGACGGGACGGGCCAACCCGCGGGTTTTGGCTCGGATTGCCAGCTCTAGTTTGTATTCCTGGCAAAACACAAGCAACCAAATACTCTCAAGTGACGATAAGTGGGTAACTTGCCAAGTAGAATTTCGTGAGGAGTTTTGTGTGAAAGAATTGGAGTAGGCATTTTGTTAATCAAATAGGCAGCCGTTAAAACACATTCTCCCCAATAATCAATGGGAAGATTGCTTGAAAACGAAGGGCTCTAGCCACATTGAGTAAATGGCGATGTTTACGTTCAACAACTCCATTTTGTTGAGGAGTGGACACACAACTGCGTTGGTGATGAATGCCCCGATCAGCAAACCAAGTCTGGATAGCCTGAGATAAAAACTCAGTCCCATTGTCTGACTGGAAACGTTGCAACAGAGGCAAGTAGGGTACTGTGGTACCAGTGGAGATGTGGGAAATATGATGTGCATATCGGGTTGCAACAAAGTTAGTGAAAAATTTGATGAAAGTAAGAGTTTCAGACTTTGTTTGCATGAGAAAAACCCATGTGCAGCGAGAAAAATCATCTACAATGGTTAAGAAATAACGTGCACCATTAGAAGAGGGTGTCGAAAAAGGTCCCCAAATATCACAATGAATTAACTCAAAACAACGTTTGGAAGAAATTTTATTCTTAGGAAAAGATAATCGACTTTGTTTGGCCATGGGACAAACATCACATAAGGAAGAATTACTTGAATGAATATAATCAAAATTACGACAAAGAAATTTAAAACGTTCTAGGCTAGGATGACCTAGCCGACAGTGCCAGACATCTAAGGTGGCTTTATTACATAAGGCGGTAGGCGATGTTTGCTGCTGTTGATGAAATTGAAGATGATATAATCCACAGATGAGACTAGCCCGACCAATCACTCTCTGTGTGACTCGGTCCTGAAAGAAACAAATGTGTTCAAAGAAATAAGCAACACAGTTGGATTGACGAGTCAATTGACTGATAGAAATAAGATTAAACTTGAAACTTGGAATATGGTGCACATTGGAAAGTTTTAGCGTAGGGGAAAAAACCACCTCACCAATGTGCTTAACCACATAGAAGGAACCATCTGGTAATTGCATTTGAATTAAGGAAGTGACAGGCATATAAGAAGTAAAAAACTTTAAAGAATTGCAAATATGGTGTGTAGCACCACTGTCTACAAACCAGGGATCAAGAAAAGATGTTGTCAGAATTGTACCTGCAAAATTGGCACGATGCTCCAGCTGAGAAGGATCCGTTGGAGGATTGATGAGTGCTAAGAGCCTAGCATATTGATCAGCAGATAAGGATGGAAGAGCTGGGTGAATAGTAGTCGAGTCAGACGGCATGGTGCAGCAGCAACAACTGGAGGATTAGGGATCGAAGCAGGAAAACCATGCAGCTTATAGCATTTGTCTTTAACATGACCATGTCTGTTACAATAATCACAATGGGGCCTCTGGCGCTTGTGCTAACTAGTAGGGAGACGAGGAAGAAGGAAAATGTCGATTGGTGTTGAGTGCAGCAGATTCGACAACAGGCATAGGAAGGGAAGTGATATTCTGCTGTTCCTCCTCCTGCTGGACGAGATTAAAAATCCTCAAGGCAGTAGGGAATGGTTCCATTGTCAGAATCTGGCTGCGAAGATTGGAGAATCTGTCATGGAGGCCTTGGAGAAACTCCATTGCACGATCTCGTTCCAATCGTTCAAGCATGGATTTGCCAGCACCACAGATGCAAGCTTCTGTGCTGGCTACCAATGAGTCATACTGATCCCAGAGAGTTTTTATTTTCGTGTAATAAAGTGAGACTTGCATTGATTCCTGACGAATGCTAGCAATGGCAGATTTAAGACGAAAAAGGATTGGTGCATTGGAAATACAGAACCTTACTTGTAAGTCTTTCCAGATTGTATGGGAGGATGCAGCATACAGGCAACTGGCTCGAATGTCTGGATGCACAGAGTTAAGTAACCAGCTGCCTACCAAGTCATCACATCGTTTCCAACATCGGTGAGTTAGATCATCAGCAGGTGGAGGTAACGATCCATCAACAAAGCCTAATTTGCCTTTAGCATTCAGTGCTTTGGTAATACCTCGTACCCATGAACCATAGTTATCTCCTTGAAGAAGTGGAGAAAACAAAACAGTGGTAGGGTTATCACTGTGGTGAATAATGTAAGGGTCTAGGACAAGTCTAGTGTTTCCATTGGATTGATTATCCAGAGGTTGATGAGTTGGAGAAACAGGAGGAGATTCAACCATGATGAAGGTTGCAGAGATTGAGCGGAAGGAAAAAAAAACTAGGGTTCCTAGGATCTTTTACAAAAAAGATACCATCTTAGAATCTAGATATGGTTATGAATAGTCTCACAATTGTGTAGACTCTATGATCTTTCATTGAGTATTTATAATAACAATTTTACAGAGAATGAGGAAGAATGCAACAGAAACAAACTAGATTACAGGGTTGTTTATCGTAAGACTCGATCCTAGCTGAAGACTGACAACAATATAGACGACCGTGTCTTGGTCACAACTTTATTGGTGACTTTGTCTTGGTCACGGCTGTACCACTGGCGTGGTACATTGTGTGGATCCGTCATATCATGGATACATATCCAATACATAGCAAAACAAACTACGTATCAGATCAATTACTCAATCAATAGATTAAAATATAAATAATTTATGCAACTCAAAATCTAAGGCTCTGATAAAACTTAATTATATAATAATGGGGTTAATTACTTAATTTAATTAACCAAGAACTAGGGGGAAGTGATCAGGGAGACTTTTTCCTATTTATTTTTGTTTTAATATTTTAGAATTATGGACCATCTTTAATGAGTAAACAAAAAGTTCAACTCTAAAGAGCTCCTTAAGTAGCTTAAATTGACACTACCGGAGGAACTTAGAGTTCAAGAAATAGACAATGGCTACTACTACTTCTACTTCTACTGCTGCAACAAGAAGTAGAAGTTCCACTAGTTCTCTAGTCATTTTCTCTATTTTGATTGTATCTTTGTTTCTATTCCTACACTCCTCTACTGCATACAAGCCCGAAGATAACGATATTGCGGATGGTGAAGATTATGAAGTAGATTATCCATTCCCTGATAATCCAAAAGGAAAGCCCAGAGGTCCTAAACAAAAGATCAAGAAAGGAGAGAAGTGTTATCCATGGAGAGGAAATATATGTAATGGCATAAAGGTTAACGATGGAGCTGGAATACTACAATGTTGTAGGAAACAATGTGTGAATTTGCTAGCTGATCCTAACAACTGCGGAGGATGTGGTAAGACCTGTGGATTTGGACAACAATGTTGTGCTGGTTTTTGTACCAACGTCATTTCTAATGCAAAACATTGTGGTACTTGTTTCAATCAATGCTCACCCGCCACTGAATGTGACAGAGGATTTTGTGGGTATGCATGATAGAAATTGGTTGGTTATTCAAGGTATTATTTCATGGAGTTTTAAGTTTTCTTGATCAGTTTAATTAGCATCAAAAAAGTTCACAAGTTAGAGAGACGGGAGAGGAGACAAGGAGAGAAAGATCTACGGATTAGTCCATATGTAATAGGATGGGTGACCAGTAATTACTGATTGATTCTTATTATTAAGGATTAAGGTTTTATATTGACTACACATGAATACGCAAGCTTAGTTCTACATTCCTATAATCCTTCTTTAGCTTCATCCTTTTTTGGGTTTATACTTTAGGATTCCTGTAAACAAAGTTTGTCTTAATTTGAGTCAATAAAAGTACTATACATAAGTGATTGATTACTACCAAGTCTTCTTTCTATCTTTGTTGATTTTTTTGCTTAGGGGGTTTTGGTTATTGGTAATACTTGTTTCAAGTCATTCATGTCTTTACCTAAAGTAGTTTATTTATTTCTTCAGTCCGTAAGAATTAAGATAGCCGGTCAATTTCGAACTCAAGTCGCGATCATCAACACTCGAGCAATTCAATAGCCTACTAGAAAAACATCTGCTTTTAATTGTAGTGTTTGGTTCTCGCATCTCTAGTTTTCCTCATTGCCGTGTATTCTGTAATATCAAGTATTTGTTTGAATCTTATTTTGAGGATTTTTTTTTTTTCACCAGTACTTCATTTTAGGAAGAAAATTTGATGGCTTCGTTTCCGTGGGTAGCCATGCTCTCATATGATTTTCGCGGCATAATTTATTGAACAAAGAGTATATCATAAACTAATGTTGTAAGATCCTCTGGGTGCAGAATTCTTCAACTATATTTAACGATTGTTCTGGTCACCTCACAAGATTGACTCATTGAGCGCTCTAATGGCGTTTTCATTTTACTTTCTAGTATTTATTGAGCTTTTCATTTAGAATGCAAAATTGCTGAAAAGTGCCGACACATAGTTTTTATTGTTTAAAAAATTGAGACCGCAAAAGGGTATACTTAACCCGCATAGGATTTTCTTGCTTATAAATTCAAAACAGAAAAACCACGCACAGGATCTTCTAAGGCATCCATGGAAAAAACATTCCTCTTTTTGCAAGTAAATTCTAAGTACAGTAAAAATACAAAGAAACTAATTGCTCTAGATCACATATTCAGCTAAACTTACCGTTCATCTGGAAACACAGACCAAAAAAGATGACAAGGCAACATAACCACTATAAACCAATCAACCAATTTAGTCAAATGTAGAAAGAGAATCAGCAAACATGAATCTTTTTGTGTTTAAGGATACAGAATACACAGGTTGATGATTTGACACCTTTAACACAAATTGAAACCACTAGCCTCCTCTTAGGGTTTTAGAGGGCTAGAATGACAACTTGCCATCATCATATTTCACGGTAAAGCATTTCATCTTGCTTCATGTTCCAAATGACACCATCATAAAGGAAGAATTGTGGCCAGCAGAAGTTGTTTATCAAGCAGTAACATCATCTGAATTTGACGCTGGCGAAGTAAGAACTGAGGCGTAAAATGTTACTAGACGCTGACCTACCTTGAGGTGGTCCACTCATCTAGTAAAAGAATTGAGATGAATTTGTGTCAATCGTCTCATGGATATTCGACAATTCAGTGCAGAAGCTTTAAAAGGAACAGCCTTAGTCTTAGATAAATGAAAAGATTTCAAAAGAAGCATAGACGAGGAAGGGAGTCCAGCCCAAGACTTTGACAATTTTAACCAACCCTAAAAGTTCAAAAAATATTTTTCAGAAAAAAGAAAAAAAAAGTTCAAAAACATTTTTGTTTGCATTTGCAGATTGATTTTAGCTCAAAACTTGAAACTATTTTTTGTTTCGCCGAAGAAACTATAATTGACTCGCAAGTAGCTCTGAATAGGACCAGATGATTGTTATTTTAACACGGGACGTTTTAATCCACAGCATAAAAATGACTGACCTACACCCTTGGGTTGATATACAGACCATGGAGGAAACTTTTGGGAAGGAAGACATGGTGAATCTCGACAAGGCTATGCACACTGAACGTCATAAAAATTGTATGACCTCAACTGCAAACTTTCCCTTTCTTGTTGTGTTTATTTCTCCAATCTGCATCAAGAAAATATGAATTTTGAGAAAACTCTGCAGCAAAAACAAAAGAAGAAAAAAGCATTCCTTCTCAGGTTAATGAACTAAGCCCATTTTCTAAACAAAATGGCAAAAATGCTTGACAGAAGTCAGTATGTGTAAAGGCCATGCCAATTAAGATCTGGATCCTACAAATGGAGCCGGATACAGCACTAGTTCCAGTTCTGGTACTGAGCTATGTGGAAGTGAAGAAGGAAAGTCATTCTTAATTCAGTTCCAAGGAAATTAAATTAATAATTTATATAACACTACAAGAAAATCTACCTATTGCTACACCATATATTGCCACACCTTCAATAATAGGTGTTGCAAAAGCAAATTTCTAGTGACAGTACTTTTCAGCTGCAGCTAAAAGTTATAATTTATTGCTGTAAAATGAAACTTTTGCCACATAACTGTAGCAACAATATGAAAAGAGTGTGGCAAAAAAGTATAATCTCTTGCTGCAGCAATAAAGATTGGGTGCAGCAATAGACTTCTTGCTACATAGGTTATCCCTGCACTAGTAGCTGTTTATGCCACAACCATTGGGCGCTGCAATAGGTTAAGTTTCTTGTAGAACCATGACACGCTTTCAAATTCAAAGTACCTGTATTGGCTTAGTTAGAGCCAAATTTCTTACGAATGAAGGATTTAAATACACTAAAGTAGCTGAATGTAGGTTATACTTGGGGTGAGAGGGAGCTTTTGAAGATAGAGAAACTTCAGTCTAAATATGATCTGGTTCTGAAATGTAAGACCTTGATGCTAGATTTAGGCTTATAACTGACCTTCAGCCTTCCGTGGCCACTAACTGACACCATATCTCCAGTCTTGAGAGTCGTTCCATTTTTGGTAACAGGGCTCCAGTTGATGCGCACATCGCCCTTGCTGAAAAGAGTGAGTCTATGTTTGGCATCTGTTTGCTTTGGAAATCACACAATGATAAATTCTAAATATTGTCCCTAGCATGCATTTCTTCATGTTGACACTGTCCCCTTTTTATGGATACCCCAGGCAACCCAAAATACTTTTTATATTTTGATTGTGAGTACACCTAACTTGTTACTTGCTATCTAATTGCTTTAAGTTGATGATAATCGAACTTTATGGTTTTCTAGGTTCAGGTCCCCTTTTCCGAGATCTCCCATTCTTCTTTAATATGCATACTGTATCAGGCATGCTTGAGCCACCTGATTAATGCTGTTTAATAGATTATAGATAGGTGACAACTGACATATGGATTAGCGGAATTGAGTTTGTTTTATCCCTAGCCAAATCGATTGACAAAGAAATATATTTTGGAGCAATGGTAAGGAAAAATAAATGCAAGGAATTACACCAGAGACTCAATATATAGTCTCTTACCTTATCAAATCAACTAATTTTGATCGTGAAATCTTATAACCAGCACTGGCTACAGCATCCAACCGTAATGATGCTTCAATAGTTTTAAATGTTTTGGTCCTACAAAATGTGAAAAAATCATTTTTAAGTCTTCATTTGCTTCAATTATAAACAAAGACACAAATCAAAAAGCTGTAACACCAGAACAGAAAAACAACACAAAAACTTCTAACCTTGGTGGTGCATATTCAAGAGCAAGCAAGGGTATCCTTGTGCACGTAACTGGAACATTACCAACCTGCAACAGAATTATATATTTATAACATGGGAACCAATAGGAATTCACGCTCAAAGACTTACTCAACTATATTATTCATATTTGACGTGTAGTTTAACTAGCTTATCATTAATTACTTGATGGGAAGTGCAGTACCTTGTCCATCGCTGTTACTAGAAAGTCCACAAGTTCCGGAATAATAAGAATTTGAGCCCCTTTCTCACCCTGGATATTGTACGTAAACCAAATAAAATGGAAACAGTACAGCAAATTACACGACGATGGAAAAGATCAGACTAGAAAAGAGAAAATTACTGATAAAACAAAGTGACAAGAAAAATTAAAAGATGCTACCTGTAAGAGAATATCCCCAAGCTTTTCCCTTGCAATCCCTGTACCAAGTATCGCGCCAAGGAAGTCGCTATGAGAACAAGGTTGAAGCCCAAAATTTCCTGTGACACTGAAAGTAATAATCATTCAGCTGGTTCATGTAGCTATTAACTGATGCAATATATAGTAAAATCCATAGTAAGCAAGACCTAAGTGCGTCAACTATATCTGGAGTAGTTGTCATTGCTTCAGAATGTCCAACTGAAAGACGGCAACGCTCAGCCTGTAGGTTAGAACAATGGATTATTGCTCATCATTCAAAGAGAAATCTACACCTCCAAATGAAAGTTATATGTCGATTTAACCTGTGGATATCCTCCCTGTGCTACTGCTTTGACATCAGCTAACTTTTCAAGTGCGTGCATTGATTCCTTCAATACTGGTGGCGTAAGAAAGTCAGTATGGACAATTTCTCTTCTTGACGATGCCCGTTTTGCCTGAGACAAGTTTGGAACTCAGACTTGAATCCGTCCAATAGAGGTGCATACAAAACCAGGAAATTTTCTTTTTCGATAGAACTTCCCAAGCAATACTTCTTTTAAAAGTTCACTAGTTATATACGTTGGACAAATGAGGTAAGAGTCCAAAAACTAATAAATAACCGAAGTTCATGTGCAAAGTTGTATACCAAAATCTTTTACAAAGTTGTCATATTATCACAAATAAGAAATGAAGGTTTTAGAACTATTTCTAAAAGTTCAAATATTTCAAAAGATTTTCTGTGGTTGTTATGCAATACCATGTCAAGTACACGCCTCACATCTTCAAGGACATTCTTGTCTACCACTCCTTTAATTAAAACCTCAGATGAATCTCCTTTGGAAGCATGTACCAGATGACATAAACCTGCAACTGTATCAAACGCTATATCAGCAACTTCAGAATAATGTAATAAGGAGTAAACAGGTGTCAACTGTGTTTTGCATCTTTTTTGGGACCTAACTCGTTATACTCATAAGTCATAACTTACATGATGGAAAAAAAATTCGCAGCAAAAAATAAATAAAATTGAAGCAGTATTTATCTCCGTATTGGCATTTGCAACAAATAAATGCTCAACAAGATTCTGGCAGACAACTCAATCATCCTCCCAAGTTACTAGAATTTGGACCCCATCAGCTAAATTGCCCAACAGCAGGGTGCAAACAAGGAGTATGAAAATGTCAATTTCAAGCGATAATGATTCTAACCCTGAGATCAAATTTGACAAGTAGTTGAAATTACAGCAAATATATACAATCGACAAAGAAAAACTTGATGATGTTGTTCATTGGTTTACTAGAATATTGAATATTTAACCTAATAGAGGTACAGAAAACCCAGTGAATTCACATGAAAAATAAAAGTAACTACTCACCAGAAGAGAAATTTGCAGGATTACTGAGAAATTGAACTTTTCGTTGATAGAAGTGATTGTTATCGAGGCGAAGAGGAAATCTAAATGTCTGAATAACTGTTGTTCTTCTTAGCAGTGGAGTTATTTTGAAACTGGTGATAGCACCAGCCATTTTTATTATTAGTGGTGCGCAGTAGAACTGGAAACCTTTTCGGACTTGTTTTGAGATTTGATAAAGGGATCTCTCTGTAATATATCACCTCCTACAGGGACTCAAATGCAAAAATATAAATTTCCTTGAACGTCAGATAAGTAACACTTGAAAGTTGAAACCTTATTCTCTTTCTTCCATTCTCCCCCAAACTTCTTTCTAACGCAGCAATAGTTGAATTGGTGATTTTCATCTCGAATCAAATCAGATTTCAATTCAATATTTCGTTATCATATTCATCATCATCAGGTTAGTGTTTTTTCTTCGGGATGAAACCTGTTAGAATAAACAGGACAATGTGAGACTAATAATCTCAACACGCCCCCTCACGTGTAGCCTCGTTGGGTCTAACACGTGGAACAATAAATCGGGTAACGTGGAGTAAAGGTGCGGTCATTTGACTCGACACAAATAGCCTGCTCCGATACCATGTTAGAATACGGGCATCCAACTCAAAACCAATTGTCAATGAGTGGAGAGGCCCAAAGGATTATAAACCGCAGGATCTTAAAAACCCAAACAATGTGGGACTAATAATCTCAACATTCTCAGTAACTGTATTGTAATTATTTGGTTAATGAGAATCAACTTGGTAGTGCTAGTGCTAATGCGAATGCACTTTTAATATAACAATGCCATGGTTCTGCAAAAATAATGTTTGCTGATATGCAGCGCAAGTGCACTCTACTTGACTACTTGTAAATATAACAACAACTGGCGTCTAAAATTTGACGCCAATACGAAAAGTTTGATGAACCTAGACCAACACGTAATTAAACCATAGATTTTATCTGTACTAATGCTATTGAGATATGCACAACCTTTTGCAAATAGGTTGCCGCTTGCCAAACAGAAACACAGCAAAGGCTTCATGAATCTTCAGTTTTCACTCTCACAAGGTCAGAGAATCAGGAGGAGTGGTGTTAAAGGAAGTTTAAATATTTTAAGGTGGAATTCATTCTGTCAATCTCTAAGAGTTCTGTTGATTTGATAATATTTTGAGTTTTATGACGAGCAATTGATGCATTTGGTTTTCTCAGCATATTACCTGTTTGAAGAAAATCCAACACTTAATTCACTAGCTAAATATTTTCTCTTTTCAATTTTTTCTTTATTTACTCACCACTATAAGATATTCGTAGTAACCTATAAGTAGAGTCATAATCTCAGTTTTCTTTTGCAGTGTGGTGTTGAAAATCTGGGTTTAATTTTTTGCATTTTGCCTAGAGGCAAGAGCTTAACTGAAGTTCTTTTGTCTTTTTTATGGTATTGCAGTCCTTGTTTTATAGTTGTAAGTAGTAGGAAGTGAGTCAAGTGACTTGTAAAATGAATGTAAAAACCGAAATTGAAAGGGTTTATTCTATAACTTGACAACCCTTTATATAAATGAAAAAGAAGTTATACTGGTAGTAAAAAAATGAGAATGAAATTGTGGCCTGTGGGTGATAATAAATGTTTCATGAATCTAATCATTTTTGTTGAACATAGGAGTCCTTTTTTAACATTGAAGACGAAAGTTTGGGTGGTTTGAAGGAATCTCTGGTGAAAAAGACTTTGATGATTTCGCACAAGGTAAATTTTTTTTTGTTGTTGTTGAAATACTTCAATTTTGTGCTAGTTTTATCTGTGAAAGCAAATGCACACAGTATTTTTTTTTTTTTTTTGCTTTCTGGATCCATTATTTGGTGTAAGGAGAGAGATCGGGTGTTTTCTTGGAATTAGATCCATCTCTGGAAGAGTCTTAAGCGACACATTGAGTCAGAAATTTAACTCTAGTTTTGGGAAGATGGTTTCTTTCAGATATAGGCAGTTTATCAGTTGTGGGGAATTGTGGTTTGTGTAATTTAGCTTTAAATTTCAGTAGAGGTGTCTTCTATGTTTATTATAGTTGGGAGCTTGATAGGTGAACCCCAGATCCCTCTTCCGTGAAAATCTTAGAGTTATGCATATTTGTATCATCAGTTTTTCTTTATAGTGGTGAAATCACTTAGCTTTCACATATTCTTGTTCCAGCTTTGGGAACTTTCAATCTTGGAGTTTTGGTAGATGATCGAGTTAGAAATAATAAGTTAAACGTAGATCTTCAAACCTGCCTGATTCGAATAGTTCAAAAGCTCAACAAGTGCTCTCTTGTACTGGTTTGTTTACGAAATTGCTATCTGATCTTAATCGATCTTTCTGGTGTTTCCCTAAGATTTTCATACGTGAAATTTATCGAAGAAAATAGTTAAAGTTTTCTTCCAATGTCTTGACCTTGTGCAGGTTTCTTTTTGCAACTCTTTTAGGAAGGTTGACAGCCTGCATCCAACAAAAATCAAAGGAGCAAAGATGGAATTATTAGTCACACAGCCTGATGATTGGCATCTTCATCTTCGTGATGGTGACCTTCTAAAGGCTGTTGTCCCACACAGGTTGATCATTTTGTCTTTTCAATAAATTTGTTTTGTAATTTTTTATTAAAATATTTACGAACTTAATATTTTAAGTTTCAAAGTTCCCTAACTAAAGCTGGGATCCTACAGCGCAAATCATTTTGGAAGGGCCGTTGTAATGCCAAATCTGAAACCTCCTGTCACTACAACTGCTGCGGCAGTGGCTTATCGAGAATCCATATTGAAAGCACTCCCAACAGAAAGCAATTTCACTCCTCTTATGACACTTTATTTAACGGACCACACTGATCCTGATGAGATCAAGCTTGCTGGTAAGTCCGTTTCTCAAATTTGTTGGGTTGTTGCTTTGACAAAATGGTTTTTCTTCTGCTTTAAACCAATGAAGAATTAAACTTCCATATAGACAGATCTAGATCTGTGTCCGCTGTAGTGTGCAAAATCCTATTATAATATGTGAATTTTTCTGTGTTACAACGATACGCCTATAAAAAATAATCAGCAGTATCGATACATATTTACACGGATACGCGTACTAATACTCCCAATACTTCAAGATACAACTCAGTTAGAAAACTTCGACTATATATTAGAAAATTTAGATATTATACTAGATTCTATGAGAAGTTTTAACTATAGTGACAAAATATTAGTTCCGAATCTGTCCACCGATCTTGCTCTAGACTTTCTTCCTTCTTATCCAGACTTTTTCTCTCTTCAGTGAGGTTAATCATACAGATTATATTTTAATCATGCAAACACATGTATGTATTTTGTTAAGTTTCTATCTTATATATAATGGATTTATGTTAAACTACTGATCAATATTGAGTATGCCGTATCGCCGTATTTTAGTTTTTCAAGTTGGTGTATCATAGTAGCGTATTGGTATTTTGTACCCGATACCGTATCCGCATCGTTGCAACACAGGAATTTTTCTGTTAGGGAAGAATGGTGTGGTCTTTGCAGTTAAGTTGTATCCTGCTGGTGCCACTACAAATTCTCAAGATGGTGTTTCAGATCTTTTTGGGAAGTGTTTGCCTGTTCTTGAGGAGATGGTTGAGCAGAATATGCCATTACTGGTAATTTTACTCCTGCACCCACATTACAATTTTGGTTATAAGCTTATGATTAAATGATCCATTCATGGATGTGCAGCATATTTTGAGCATTATTGTCAGGAATTAACTTTACAACTTCTCACTGGTGATTGATTCTCGTCATTGGTGTGTCAAGTGCATACTTAACATCATATATTGTTCTACATTTGATTTGATTGGTGGTTGTTTGGAACTCCTTTATTTAGACTAAAGAAGGGTTACCCTCCGCTGTGGGAACCACATTAGTGGGTGATCCAAGGGCTGACTTCTACATTCTAAGTTTCTAACCTTCTCAAATGAGCTTCGTAAAACTGGCAAATCGTGTACATCATTTTATATCATCGATTTGTAGTCAACTTTATTTCCATTAAGTGAACCATACTTATGCAGGTCCATGGAGAAGTCACAAATTCAGATGTTGACATATTTGATCGGGAAAAAGTCTTCATTGATACCATTTTAAGACGCTAATACTACTTTGAAAGTTGTCATGGAGCATATTACTACTCAGGATGCTGTGAGATTCATTGAAACTTGTCGTGAAGGTATATTTTTCTTTTTGCAATTTCTTTTGTGGAAGTTCTTATCAATCATCAATTTTGATATAGCACCCCACCCCTTTTTAACTTGTTTGGCTCATCTAATTTGTTAGGTTCCGTTGCTGCAACTGTGACACCTCAGCATCTTCTTCGCAACAGAAATGCATTGTTTCAAGGAGGATTACAGCCACATAATTATTGCCTTCCAGTTTTGAAAAGAGAAATCCACAGTATGCTCTAATTTTTTTCTTGATAAAGAATTTTGACTTCTTTTCGAATTATTGGTCATAATTTCGCTGGGTTCTTGTTTTTGCCAGGACAAGCTATTGTATCTGCTGTGACTAGCGGAAATAAAAGGTTTTTTCTTGGAACTGACAGTGCTCCTCATGAGAGACAACGGAAAGAAGCTACTTGTGGGTGTGCCGGAATATACAACGCCCCTGTTGCTCTTGCAGCTTATGCAAAAGTTTTTGAAGAGGTAATAATATCTCTGTTATATTTGGGCTATATTATCAGGCATTAGCATTGATAAATTGGTCAGTTTCTTTGTATACTTGGGTATAGGTTGATTATTAAGGCATAAAAGATAAAATTTTACAGTTGTAGACATGTAGTCATTTAGCTTCTTTTAGTTTCTTTCATAAAATTATTGTTTCCTAGCGTGATGTAGTAGCTGTTGTTCATTGGTAGGCTGGTGCACTCGAGTACTTGGAAGCGTTTACAAGCTTTAATGGGCCAGATTTTTACGGGCTTCCAAGAAATGAATCGAAAATCAAATTAATCAAGAAATCATGGAAGATGCCAGAGTATTATGATCTTAAAGATGGGGGACAACTCGTTCCTATGTTTGCAGGGGAAAACCTTGATTGGTTGCCATCCACTTTGCAGGAATGCTCGATCTAGGTGTATAGCTCGTCTTTTTTATTCCTTTCTGCCAGTATTAGAAACATTAATGTCGTCAACCGAATTGTGTTGGCTCCACAAATTAACGGTTAGCCAGTAACAAACTTGGCTCAGGCGTAAGTTGAAGCACCAATCTGGAGCATGCTTCAGAGAAAACCACATAGGGTTCAATGTTTAGTTGCACTGAAACTTAGAGACTATGTGTAGATACCCGGAAAATGCCAAAGGAGGGTGTCAGCATAGGTACGGGAAACTAAAGTCGACAGTATCCTCTCCTTTTTAAAAAGTCACTCTTTTATTTCCAATCTTATTATACGGGCGCCATGTTTTATTAGAGGGGTGGCATTCTAATAGGACAAAAAGGGTCATTGCATGATCATTCAAGGTGTCACTTATCAAAAAATTGGAAATGATAAATTAACCCTCATTATTGATAATCTAGTTTAGTGATGATAATCAAGTTTAGTGTTAATGATTAATTTCACTTATATTAACTCAAAATCAAAACAAAATCAGATTTTTAGAGTTAAAAAGAAAAAAGTTTAGAAGAGAAGAAAAAGAAAAACTTTTGTGATATTTGTGAAACCCTAGATTTTGATTCATTCAACCAAAATGAGTGATTCCAGTGACCCGGCATACTTCTAAATTAGTTCCCATTAGCTTTTTCTCGCTCAAAATTATCTAAAGTACGTAACAATCAAAACTTTTAAATTTTCAGAAGAAATTACGGTTGCAATTGTGACCAATCGTAACTCTTAGTTACGGTTCGTAAGTAATTGAATACCAACCGTAACTGGTTAAATTTGGGGAAGATCCAATTGTAAAACCAGTTACGGTTGGTAATTAAATTTGGACAAAAACCGTAACTAAATTACGGTTGGTAACTAATGAATCGAGACCAACCGTAACTACCCTACGGTTGGTGTGTCGACTTAACTTTTGAAACGTGAATCATTATTTGATAAATTCTTAAGACACAGGATTATTTACGGTTGGTATGGTTGTTTGAGTAACAAACCGTAACTCAATTACGGTTGATAAATATGATGCAAATACAAACCGTAACTGAACATATTTCTCAAAACTAAGAACTTACGGTTGGTATTTGAGTTAAAACCAACCGTAACATCAACCCAATCTACAGTTACGGTTCGTATTTGAGTTATTACCAACCGTAACTCACATGCAACCAGAAATTTCAATTTCAATTTTCATACAAAACCCTAATTTTTGATACAAAATTAACTTAAATCCAACACGATAAGCTAAACCCTAACTGGGTTTTTCCAAACATTTTTCGAATCGTCGATTAATCGAAGACGATGAAATTTTCAGTTTTAATGGAGGTTACGGTTGATGGAGGAGAAGAGAAGATGAAGAAGATGATGAAAAAAACAACTGATTTGATTTTTTCTGATTCATTAGGTTTAAAAAAAGTTGATTTGATTTTGGTTGATTTAAGGTGAAAAGGGTAATCTAGTCAATTTACATCCCCTTTAGGACATCCCCTAACCAACTAAAGGAACATTACTATCACAATGTCGCCCCTCTAATAAATCATGCCGCCCCTATAATAAGCTTGTTTATTTCTTAGAAACCCGGTAATATGGAAAGTTCAAATCGTTAGTTTCTCGATCCGGGCTAAATTGGGGCCTAGCTGAGTCATGGGGAGCGGAGCATGCTGACTGCAGTGGATTATGGGAAGCAGTAAAGTGGGCGAAAGAGATGGACTTGCAGAATGTATTTTTCGAACTGGACTCAAAGCTGGTCTGTGACGCTATCAATAATGATGAATACAATATAGATTGGAGATTGCACAATCGTATCAAAGACATCAAGAATTACTTTCAATTGTTTAGATCTTGGCACTGTTCTTATGTGCAAAAATAAAAAAAATAAAATAGCAGACATATTGTCTAAGGCTAAGCTAGATAGAACAGATAAACTTGATAGAGTTTGGTTATCTAGTCCTTGTGGTAACATTACTAGTTTACTGGCAGAGGAATCATCTTATGTAAACTCTTAGTCTGCAATATATCTTTCCTTAAGTTTCAAAAAAAAAAGTAAAAAAGATAACCCCTTATTTAATTATTTTACTAAATGGCAAAACTGCCCTTGATTAATTAGTGTTAATTTGGGTGATTAAATGATGTTTAATCAGGTTAATCCTTGAATCAAATACCATTAATTCATCATCAAAACTTGAAAAAAATTTAATTTTTTTTAAGAAACTCGAACCAGAATCGGTTGATGTTAGTGCAGTTGTAAACGGATTCTAGGTTGAGTTTTCCAAATAACGTAGTAAACCTAGAATCGGGGTTTTTTTAAATACCCACATAAACACAATCGGTGTTTACTGATGTCCACATAATCTGATTGTACCTTACTTTCAGAATCAAAATATTCATTACATAGTTTAGGAAATTACCGCATTACATATATAGGATTCGGTATGGGAATTCTAGAATTTGACACATCAAATGTTCGTCAATGAACCTCACAGCACGTCTGTACAACGTCGTATATTCTTTGTGGTGAATGAACTTGGTTTCCACATTACGAATTCTCCATAGCCCATTGAAACGTTCCACCTGAAGTCAATGAATTCTTAAATGCTAGTATGTGAACTTTTAACGATGACACAAGAATAAATATTATCGGATTACTCACTTTTTCCCTTAGAGGAGCTTGTGGATGATGTTGGTACACCGTATTTCTGACTTTAACATACTCTCGCATTGCACTTTTTATGTAGTTGAATAGAAAATCCAAGTCTCTCCATTTGCGGTTATTGGGATTCCCGGTACGCCCGTAAGAACTCTTTGACTCTCTTCCAAAACATTGAATAGATTTCATTCGGACGTTCATGGAACGTATTAGCAAACGACTTAACGAGACAAAAATCTTAATATGGTTCCCATTTCACGTCTACTTCCGGATCCCACTCCATTTTCTAGGCTAAGTGTGTGATGTGGGAGTGCCTCAAAGAGGTTGTCATTATATAGATATAGACTCAATGGCTATTTTTTTTCAAATTCAATTCAAACGATCGGAGATTATGTATGTCCAAATAGTCCGGTTGTGTTTTTGCAAAATCATATAAAATGTGCCTCTCAATAATCGGATTTTAATATGTCACACGTAATCCGGTTCTTGTCAAAAAAAAAGTTACAGAAGAACTGTCACTTTTCCTTGCAAGAATCGGATTACATGTGATGCCAACATAGACCGATTATAAAGGTTGTCAAAATCTGCCTCTTAATAATCGGTTTTTAATATGTCACATGTAATCCAATTCTTGTAAAAAAAAAAAGATAATGAACATTGTCACTTTTCCTCACAAGAATCGGATTACATGGGATGCCAACATAAGCATATTCTCGAGGTTGACAAAACTCTGGATTTGTTTGTTTTGTCAGAATCAGACTTTAAAATTATACTTATAAACCGATTCTGTAAACTTAAAACCAGGTAAATAAAATTTACAGAATCGGTCTATGTGATGCACCTTCAAAACCTGATTCTGAAATTGTGCCCCTGGAGAATTGTCAGAATCGGATTTTATACAGGTAAATGTAAACCGATTGTGACAGAAAAAACTTCCAGAGTCATGCATTTTTTGCACACACGTTGTAGTTGGTTCTTTTGTTGCGTCTTGGACAATCACAAACAATTTTCAAAAGAAACCAGATTCAGTCATTCATAAACTAGGAATATAACCAAACATAATTCGACACTAAGTTTAAGACATAAGTTTTGACTCCATAATTATCCATAGTTAAAGACATAAGTTTTAAACCGTTCATTCACGTCCACGACCACGTCCACCTCGTCCTATTTTAGGAGGTTGGGTGCTGCTCGATGCACCTTCAGAGTTCCTTTTTGTGGTGACAGTGACTCTCTTCCTCTTTTTCTTTGGCTCCTCCTCCTCCAGCGCTTCCACAAACTTTGCACCCGCTTCTACATCTTCGAGACTCTTCAATTCATCAATCATCTTTTCATTGGCCTTAACATTTTTCCCTTCCCTGATTTCTAACTTTGCTTGGGTTATCAACTACCCGACTCGGCTTCTCTGTTTCCATTTTAAACAACGAACATTCAATAAAAAATGCTAAAACCATTAACAACACCGTATTCGAGAGCTTTATCTTTATCCTCTATCTGGGGCCTCTCATCTACTCGTACCACTCGAGTATGCGAAACATTGAGGTACCACGGCATGTAACCCGGGATTGCCTCATCATCTGTTTGAGATCGACCATCCATAGCATATCCGTTGTACCTTCTGTCTTCCCAATATTCACATGATGGTAAAGGGTGGTGAACAATCTCAATATCATTATCAAATGATTTGGTTTTTCTCATTGATTTTAAACTTCTTGTGCTCCTTTGGGATTTTTTGTACGTATCCGCATTGTCTTGCGACTCTCGTCGGGTTGTACATTACATATCCTCTTGGGTGAAACAAAGGCCCAAAATAATTTTGTTGCTCGGAGCACTCAGCCATCTTTCCCTTTCCTTTGGCCAAATCGTTCTTGTAGGGGTCAAAGAAAATATCCTTCGCCGTCAAATTGTCCAACTTGCGTCTCAACTTCAGATAATCCAATTTTTGGGACTTCGGTTTACTTTTGTAGGTTTACATGTATCCATAATGCATGCGGTACCATTCCTTGTTAAGAAAATCCCTTTCAACAAATATTGGGAAGTGCAAATATATCCATCCCTGCAGCAAAGCCATATTCCCTCCGATTTGGTTCCTTTGAGCCCCAGAAGCCTTTCTCAACTAGTTCAATGAGTGTGCAAGGATGGCAGTGCCCCAAGAGTATTCATGAATCTTGTCAAATGGTTGCAACAACTGAATAAAGTTGGCGCTCACACGGGCACCGAAAACGTCGGGGAATATAACAGCTCCCAGGACGTAGAGGACATATGCATTGGTCGTGGCGATAATACGTTCACGGGTCACCATTTTCCCCTCAACACGAAGCTTCTTTGTTCCCAAGAAGTTGTCCCCCAGCTTCGAGAGATGGGATATCCTCTGCTTTTCCTTTCCTACTAGCATCTCTGACTTGGTCTTCACCTCATCCCATTGGTACACATCCTTGGTGAACCGTAAATCTTATCCCAGTCAAGCTCTTGCACGTAATTTTCGTGCTTCACGGATTTACCTTCTATCTTTAATTAGCCCGGTAATAAACTTCGCGTCATTTCGCCAAACGGAAGATGCAAAGTATCCGTTTCCCCGTAATATCTCTCGGCAAAGGCAGAACAAAGAGGTTTGTCGTAACTAAGAACCAAATTTTCAATCGCAGGCATCAACTTCGTAGAATAGACTAGGTCGATTACTTTCTAAACTTCTCCTACGATTGATTCTATTGCTTCCAGTGGCCAACTCGTCATCATACTCACTGATATTCCTGCCTTCATAAGACGAACATCATCCTTGTGATCCTATAAAACAAAACAAACCCGATGGACAATAATCAAAACACTACGTGGATAATAAGTTTTATGTTACATAGCATGAGGTTTAGGTAGTTACTATGGTATGACAGACGACCGCGGTCCAACTGTCTTTGTACCCCCATAACATTTGTCCTCCATCACCGGGTAACCCGTAAACGTGATCCTTATGGCCGCGAGGAAACATCTTCAACGGGTGGGGCATGTGGTCACCTTTCTTCTTCTTTGGAACATATTTCTTCTCACCATCTGTCTTACCTTGTTATTGAGCTCTCCTCCTTGGACTTGTTGTTGAACTTCTCCTCCTTGGACTTGTTCTCCATCACCTTCCTTGCCACCACTTTCTTCTCCATCACCTTCATCCTCACTTTCTTCTCCATCATCCTCATCCTTACTTTCTTCTCCATCACCTTCCTTTCCACCAGTTTCTTCTCCATCGCCTTCCTTGCGACCACTTTCTTCTTCATTGATCTCCTTTCCACCATTTTCTTCTTCGTTAACTTCCTCCTCACCACTTTCTTCTTCAGCAACTTCTCTATCACCACCTCCTTCTTCAGTAGATGTATCAGAATCAGATTCTTCTTGTGTTGGTTGCTCCACTTGAGGTGGTGGGTCATTGATGCAGATCGCTTTGGATTTACTCCCTGAGCCCCTTCGCTGGGAAGCATTTAAATTTTGACCACCCTGCCGACGAGGTCCCAAACTCTAAGGAGATGCAAAGTCATGTTTCTTCTTATATTTCTTCTCAATTTGCTTTTGTTGCTTGTCCTTGTTTGGCCTGTAGAATATGGAGATAAGTGACAAACAACAAAGGAATTATATAAGGTATACAATCGGTCCACACGATACACATTTAAAACCCGATTCCTAACATAACACACAACGATCAGATTGTATAAGTGCTCATGTTCTAACAAAAACCAAAGGAACAAAAAGGTTGGTGATGAGTGCTAAAAAGTGCACATTTCTATATATTTTTCTTGGCATTTAACTCATCTTTTGTGCGTTAATTCTACATTTTATCTCATATTCTGTATTTTCATTGTTTTCAAGAATAAATATTTTTATTAATTAATTTTGCATTTTAGGTACTAAATAAAGCCTGGTTAACTCACGGAGCAAAAAGAGCAAAGAAACGGCAAAGACTCCCGCAGAAAGGCAGCGAAGAATGATGTTTGCAAGAGACGGATCAATTAGAAGTGGGCTTGAAGAGGAAGAATTGTTCTTAAAGAAGATATGGGCTTGGCATACCCAAGGCCCAAAACCCATACCCAAATCCATTTCCATTATCCATACCCATTTCCATGAGAGCCGTCAGATTGGATCCATCTCATCATCCAACGACCACTTCATCATTGTGCATCAAAATCCAAAGCTCCTGTCAAACACCATAGTACCTAGCTCCATCTGTAGCCGTCGGTTTCGTTGTATCAAATCATCCAACGGTCGCTACATACCTCTTCATCTTAGCCGTTCGAGTCAATCTATATGGGATCATCCAACGGATTCTCGTCGCCGTACATCAACTCTTGATGTCTCCGCCTCACACCCTAGCATCAGAAACCTATACCCTCAACCAAACGAACCCTAATCCCATTTCCATCGACTTCTCCCCCATCTCCTCATTTCTCTGCAACTGCTCCACCCCCATACCATGCCATCGCCACCACCTCCACTGTCTCCTCTGGCGCAACCACTTCCCCTACCACAACCATCCTATCTCACCATACCCCAAACCATCATTACCACCTTGCCCCCTATCCTCCTAGCCGAGTTGTTCCATCAATATCACACTCTGAACCCTAGAGCGTGCAGTTGATGACACAAATCAAGCTAGAAACGTATCAGGAGCAGGAGGAAGAGAAGATAAAGCATGGGTCGAGCTGAATTCGTAAATGGGTGAGAGAAATTGAAAATCCCCAAATTTTAGGGTTTAGAAATTAGGGATTTGATGTAAGCTATAAATAGAAACTGATGTAGAATGTTTAAAGTGTTCTTGGGTCATCCGAGATACCCCCTAAATGGGTTAATTTCATGTTTAATTTCAATTCCATAATACTATCAGTACATGTTCTTCACTGTTAAATTTTGTTCTTATGTTCTAAACTTTGTTCTGATGTTATGTTCATGTTCTTGTGTACGTTAATGTTCATGTAATTCCCTTGTTTGACTCACATGTTCTTGTTTTGAGTCTTAATGCTTGACAAACATGAAAACTCCTAACTTCAGCATGTTCTAATTCACCACTAGGGTGAGAAGACCATTGAACCATGTTGGTTAGCCATTTGGGTTAGACCCTGTTGAGCTCAAAACACTTAGGTTAGTGACATTCCAAGGGTTCACTGGCTTGTGATTAGTGGTGCTTTAAACAGACCATTAATGCTAGGAGTTAGTAATAATCTAAGGGATGAACAAACCATATTAGTTAGAAACCTAAGAACCTAAATGACATGTGATTGTTTATGCTTTAATCAGATAGGCAATGCTAGGGGTTAATCTAAGGATTTTAGGTAGTTAACTAGCCACATGACAAGGATTTATCCCAGGCTAACTAGCTAGGTGAAAGAGAATTCTCATCCATCTCCATACACTTCCATTCCCACTGTTTTCATTTTCTTCACTACTTTTTCCACTTTGTTTCTTTGTCACTGCCTTTGGCTCACTGCCACTGAATTTTCTTGTTCACTGTCACTTGTTTCATCACTTCAATTCACACCCAAGTCTCTGTGGTTCGACCCTGCCTTGCACACTCACTACAACAGACCCTGTGCACTTGCAGGTATCATTTCTGTGACTCTTTTAGAGAGCCACCAAGTTTTTGGCGCCGCTGCCGGGGACTTGGCGTTGTGTGTTAAGTTTTTCTTGTGTCTTGCATCATTTTTGCATTGCATTCTAGTATAAGCATCTTAGTATAAGCATTTTTGCATTTCTTGCATCATCCTGCATTCTTTGCTTTCTTCCCTGTTCACTGCCTCTGCTGCTGCTGGTGCTCTTGTGCTGCTGTGGTGCTCCTGCTTGTGCCAGGCCAAGACTCCTGTGAGCTGCTGGGCTTGTTGCTGTGCTGCTAAGGATGAAACTTGCTGAACCAAAGCTGCAGCTAGAACCCAAGCCCTGAACTGGTGAAGCTGCTGAGCCTTGATTGCTGCTGATCTGCTCCTGCTGCTGAGCCATGATTGCTGCTGCTGGTGCCAGAACTGCTGCCTGAAGCCTACCTGTGCTGCCGGGTGCTGCTGCTGTTTCCTGCCAGGCCAAGCCTGTTGCTGTTGCTGAGTTGACATGGTGTTGTTGTCTGCTGTTGCTGTAGCTAGACCAAAACACAACTGGGCTACACAAGCCAAAGAAGAAAGACCAAAGCCCAACTGGGCCTTGAGTGTTGAAGCCAAAGCTTAGGATGATCCAAAGCCTAACTGGGCTTTTGCAACCAAACTGAACAGCTGGGCTGTGCTTCAAAGGTAAGCCTAAACCCATTAAGAGAACCCAACCTGTGGGCTTCCATTTTTAATTTGTGGGCTTGTAATAATTTTTTTTCCATTTTTTTTTGTTGGGCTTGTAATTTAAGTTAACTTTTGGGTTTGTATTTGAGCTTAACTGTGGGATTGTCCCTATCAAAATTTTGGGTTTCAAAAACCCAACAAACAACCTAAACAAGTTTAACTGAACCTGCCAAGACAAAAATGGGCCAAAACTAAATTTCAAAAACAAGGTTGTGCTTAGTTTTAAAAACAAATTTTGGGCTTCACCAACAGTGGGCCTACAAAACTCAAAGTTTTAAAACAACTCCCAAACCCAACAGCTAGGGCCTCGATCTTTGGCTAACTGAGAGCCCAACAATAAAAAAAAACTCGCAGCTGGGCCTCGTCTCACTGATTTCAACTCGTTAGTTGGGCTTCGTCCAAACTTCTCAGCTGGGTCGTGCATCCTCCATCAATGTGGGCTTTGCTCCCTTTAAAAAACCAAAATTTTTCTAAAACCCATTAAAAACCAAATTTCTTTTTCAAACCCGTCAAAACCAAAATTTTCCCATAAAAAACCAAATTTTTGAAAACCCATTAAAAACCAAATTTTGGGCTTTGTAACATAGTTACTTAGCTTTTGAGCCCAATCATGTCTAGATCTTGGTCTACAGTTGGGGAATACAACAAATCCCTTAGAGAACTTGCGTATGGACATACTCTACGTCATGAGCCTCCCATAGACCATGATGTCAATAGTCATAGGAATTATTATGGACATTTTCAAAGTCCCGAGCCTCAATACATGAACCCTAATGACTATTCACACATGCATCATTCATCACAACGTGAAAACGAACATTTTGCTAATGCCTCACTCACACAATCATCTCTTGTGGATCAATTAGAAGCTCGAATCGCAGTTTTAGAAATGCAATCACATGAGGAATATGTCACATCTAATTTTCTTAGGCAACCTGAAATCTATGCATGTCCCGCATGTGGTAGTTTAGACCACCCTGTTGAGAATTGTTATATTTTGCATAATTTTAGGCAATCTAGAGAAAATCCAAGGTATGAAATGTCCATAAATTGTGAGGCTGGTAGTCATTGGGACCATAATAAAACCTTTGAGGGTTGCGATCAATCTTTTATAAACCCTAATGACCATGCACAGATGTACCAATCACCACAATTTGAACATGAAGAATTTTGTACTCCCATGAACTTAGACTCCACCATAGAAGCACTTAGTGAGCAAAACTTCGATAGATCTACATCACAAATTCAGGCATATTTAGATTAGATTTTGCTTCACCTACAAAAGGAGGAAATTCATGAGGAAATGTATGTTGTCCCTAATGAAGTGTCTCGTCCCATTCATGTAAATGATGTTGAATATGAACCTAATTTAGAGGAACATGAATCGACTAATGACACCACCACTGTTAATGAGGACCAATATGCATGCTACCATGATGATGATTATGATGATTATGATGATATGTTAGAAGAACATGAAAATATTGTGGAACCTGTTGGTTCAATAACATATGGCTTCTCGCCCTCGACCTTCATGAATGTTGTTTTTTCTAATACTCATTGTAATTCATATGATTTTGATATTGACATGGGATTCGTACAATTATTCTGTGAAGATGAGCATGACATAGGAATAGTTGAATCTTCTGTAGACACTAATGTTATTATGCATGAAAATATAATTGATGTGTCTGATTCTCCACCTAGGTCGCATTGTGATATTTCTCCTGATTTGCCGATGCATGAGAATAAATCTGTTGATGATGTTGATTCTGATTGTGGGCTTGCTAATTTATTTGATGAATGTGAGCATGTTGTGACACTTGTAGAAGACTTAGGAGATATTGATTTGATTAATAATGATGTGCCTATCGTCCTGCCTGAGTCACAATCTAATGGCCTTCCACCCAACCTAGATTTGGTTTGTACCGATATTGTCAAACCAACTTTTCTGAAAATTTCCAACCTAGGTTTGGAACTGTGTGCCTCTCAAGTCCTCTTGGACTATTTTGCATCTAAATACAATACTTTTAAGGAGACACAGTTGGAATTAGCATGTGTACCCGTCCCTAGCAAAGTGCATTTCGAGCTAGACCTTGTGCATGATGAACCCCCAAAACTGCGAGATTTTGTATCCAAAATTTTATCTGTTGAAAAATCCAGGTTTGGGGGTAGCTCATTTTGTTTCACAGCTTCACTTGCATGCCTATCATATTATTATTGTGTGAAGCTGTTGAAATGTTTACACTTCGTCTTTTGGGTTGATCCTCAACTCTTTAGATTGTTAGTGTATGGTGAATTTTTTGTATATAATCCAGTAGATAAAAATTTTAAAAATCCTTTTGTATATATTTTGCTAATCCAATATGATCTCGGCTGAAATATGTTGGATTTTTTCCTTGAATAACGGAGTTCTAATCTTGCTTTCGCCGACATCCGGGTATTCTCTTTCCTTTTTCTCTGCCCAGCATGGTCCTATTCGTATGTTGTAATTTTATTCATCTTTTGAAACATTGAGGACAATGTTTAGTTTAGGTTTGGGGGTATAGAGTAGATATCCCGATAACATGCTACATTGAAAAATTTGAACTCTTCCTTTTTGAAAAAAATGAAAAAATCAAAATAAAAAATTAGAAAAATGATAAAAACATAAAAATGGAGCTCATTTACCTTGAAATGTTGACTCTTGTGCAAATATGTAATTATTAGGAGTCTTAGTCTAGATATTTAGGCACCCTGATTCTAGCACAATTCACATAGTGATAAGAAACTTGCACGCGCACGATCTACCAATACATGTATAGCCTCATCCTTGAGGTGTTCTATCAGAAGTTTTAGTTGCCAATCACTTTAGAATACTGAACGAAACTTGACTAGCTTGTTCTTTGGTTGGTTGGGATAGAAGGTGGAGGTTACATTAAGAAAGACAACCATCGAATTTAACTGGGTGCATCAAAAAGGGCTACCTCTTGCAAAGTGTCATGTAATTTTTTGTTTCTTTTTGTTATGTATCAAAAGTGTTAGCATGTTAAAAAAAAAAACGATGTATATATTCAGAAAAATATCAAAAAATAAAAAAATAAAAATAAAAATTAAAAAAAAAAAAAAAATCAAGTGTTTGTCAATTCCATCCTCTCTTGTTCCAAAAATAAAAGAGAGTAGTCAATGTAAATAAGAGTCATGTAAAGAGTCATCTTTTGTTGTATTATAGTAAGCAAGGAAGAGTGCATGCCATTGATGTACAACGCGATTGTGAAATACCTCCAAATCATTCACAATTCTCGTAGAGTCCGGACAGCTAGCTAGATTTCGACCTCGGTTCTTAGCCTGAGAAACTATCTCTTGGTGATTAGCAGTCATAACATCTGATCTTTCTTTACGCATGTGTAGATACACTTTACACTCTTATCACATGTCTTTATTTGTTATCAGTGCTAGGATTGGGCCTTTGATAGCTAGATTGATATCTCCATTTTGCTGTGAGCTTCTACTGTCTTGCACATGTCACATTTGATGGAATATGAGCTTATATTTTGGCCTAGAACTTTGTAGGTACGTTCTAAGCAAACCTTCACGAGACTTCACTCGTCCACTAGGGACACTTAGTGGTTTAAAAGGCTTATTGCATTCGCTAAATGCAATCGAGAGACCAGCGACAGTGGTATAGGTAGGATTTCCTTAGTTTTTTTTTTACTTGAGGACAAGTAAAATTCAGGTTTGGGGGTATTTGATGAGTGCTAAAAAGTGCATATTTATATATATTTTTCCTGGCATTTAACTCATCTTTTGTGCATTAATTCTACATTTTATCCCATATTCTGTATTTTCATTGTTTTCAAGAATAAATATTTTTATTAATTAATTTTGCATTTTTAGGTACTAAATAAAGCCTGGTTAACTCACGGAGCAAAAAGAGCAAAGAAACGGCAAAGACTCCCGCAGAAAGGCAGCGAAGAATGATGTTTGCAAGAGCCGGATCAATTAGAAGTGGGCTTGAAGAGGAAGAATTGTTCTTAAAGAAGATATGGGCTTGGCATACCCAAGGCCCAAAACCCTTACCCAAATCCATTTCCATTATCCATACCCATTTCCATGAGAGCAGTCAGATTGGATCCATCTCATCATCCAACGGCCACTTCATCATTGTGCATCAAAATCCAAAGCTCCTGTCAAACACCATAGTACCTAGCTCCATCTGTAGCCGTCGGTTTCGTTGTATCAAATCATCCAACGGTCGCTACATACCTCTTCATCTTAGCCGTTCGATTCAATCTATATGGGATCATCCAACGGATTCTCGTCGCCGTACATCAACTCTTGATGTCTCCGCCTCACACCCTAGCATCAGAAACCTATACCCTCAACCAAACGAACCCTAATCCCATTTCCATCGACTTCTCCCCCATCTCCTCATTTCTCTGCAACTGCTCCACCCCCATACCCTGCCATCGCCACCACCTCCACTGTCTCCTCTGGCGCAACCACTTCCCCTACCACAACCATCCTATCTCACCATACCCCAAACCATCATTACCACCTAGCCCCCTATCCTCCTAGCCGAGTTGTTCCATCAATATCACACTCTGAACCATAGAGCGTGCAGTTGATGACACAAATCAAGCTAGAAACGTATCAGGAGCAGGAGGAAGAGAAGATAAAGCATGGGTCGAGCTGAATTCGCAAATGGGTGAGAGAAATTGAAAATCCCCAAATTTTAGGGTTTAGAAATTAGGGATTTGATGTAAGCTATAAATAGAAACTGATGTAGAATGTTTAAAGTGTTCTTGGGTCATCCGAGATACCCCCTAAATGGGTTAATTTCATGTTTAATTTCAATTTCAATTCCATAATACTATCAATACATGTTCTTCACTGTTAAATTTTGTTCTTATGTTCTAAACTTTGTTCTGATGTTATGTTCATGTTCTTGTGTACGTTAATGGTCATGTAATTCCCTTGTTTGACTCACATGTTCTTGTTTTGAGTCTTAATGCTTGACAAACATGAAAACTCCTAACTTCAGCATGTTCTAATTCACCACTAGGGTGAGAAGACCATTGAACCATGTTGGTTAGCCATTTGGGTTAGACCCTGTTGAGCTCAAAACACTTAGGTTAGTGACATTCCAAGGGTTCACTTGCTTGTGATTAGTGGTGCTTTAAACAGACCATTAATGCTAGGAGTTAGTAATAATCTAAGGGATGAACAAACCATATTAGTTAGAAACCTAGGAACCTAAATGACCTGTGATTGTTTATGCTTTAATCAGATAGGCAATGCTAGGGGTTAATCTAAGGATTTTAGGTAGTTAACTAGCCACATGATAAGGATTTATCCCAGGCTAACTAGCTAGGTGAAAGAGAATTCTCATCCATCTCCATACACTTCCATTCCCACTGTTTTCATTTTTTTCACTACTTTTTCCACTTTGTTTCTTTGTCACTGCCTTTGGCTCACTGCCACTGAATTTTCTTGTTCACTGTCACTTGTTTCATCACTTCAATTCACACCCAAGTCTCTGTGGTTCGACCCTGCCTTGCACACTCACTACAACAGACCCTGTGCACTTGCAGGTATCATTTCTGTGACTCTTTTAGAGAGCCACCAGTTGGGCATTTTTTCTTACAGGAATCGGTTTACTCTACACATGTAAAATCCGATTCCAGCATTACAACAACAATCGGTTTTTTAAAAGTGCTCATGTAATCCGATTATTGACTAAGCATATAAGAATTCAAAAGCTACACAATCGGTTTTTGTGGACACATATGTAATCCGATTCTAACAAAAAATAGTTACAGAAAAAAACGGTTATCCCTGCAATAAAAGAATCGGTCTATGTGGAAATTAACATAGTCCGATTCTGGTTCAAATTTCTCGAATCAGAAAGACATTCGTCACAATCAGGGTATGTGGACATGAACATCAACCGTTTCTAAACACAATCAGTTCACAAGTACATGAACATCGTCCGATTCTGGTAAACCCAGAAAAATTTGATTTCAAAATTTCTAATTTTTGAGTGATTGCATGTTACTAAAACCTAGTTTAGAGGATTGGGTTGATAGAAAAGTACCTGATTCGACCCATTTCCTCCTCTTGTGCGATCAAAGATGGTTCAACTTCCTTAACCGTTTTCTTCTTCGGTTTGTTTCCAATTTGATAAAATATTACACAATTGAGACGAAGACTATATCAACGTTTGGCATGAGGCGTGGGTATGATAGCCGTTCTCCCCGGCGGTGTTTATAACGACGCCTCATTCATATGCTAATTCTATTAACGTTCCAATCACGGGCGCTCATAATACTAACGCTTAAATCCAGACGCTCACTATACTCGCGCCTAATCTCTTACGCTCATTATATTTCCGCCTCACTATATTTTGATTTGGTCTGGGTTGACGATTACATTTGATCTCAAACACATCTGAAGCATAGGTAAGTACTGCGGAAGAGTTAAACATAACACCAGAACTAGAAAAAACTGATTGAGAAACTGAATCAGTTTTTTCTAGTTCTGATATTTGATAATCTAGTGTTAAGTTTCATGAATTCTAATTTGGTTTCCTTTTTTTTTTTATCTTTTAATTATTCTTTTTAAACCAATCATACATTGTCAACTGTCCTACATTAAATGGTGAGGAAACCGTTGATTTCTATTGGCCAAAATAGGCTTTTTTGGGTTTTGTGAAACGAACGTTTTGGTGAGGACAGTTGGCAATGTATGATTGGTTTAAAAAGAATAGTAAAAAGATAAAAAAAAAATGAAACCAAATTAGAATTCATGTCACAATTCAGGCTCCCCTTTTTGACAATTGGATACCCAATTCAAATAAAATTCCTCAACCTCTTAATATAGATGAACCGCTGCCACAGAACATGCAAGAGCTTATAAATTCTGAAAAAAATTGGGAAAATTCGAAACTTAATGATTTATTCACAGCAGAAATTAGAGGAAAAATTCTAGCATTATCACCCAATCGTAATGATCAGAGAAAATTATATGGAAACATCATCCTTTTGGTATCTTTTCGACAAAAAATATTTATAATTTTCTGATCAACCAAAATTCTGAAGATGATGTCAACAAGGATTTCCCTTGGAAAAACCTATGGAATTTGCAAGTAATACCAAGGATTAAATTGTTTACTTGGAAATTAACTCAGAAAGCGCTACCTACTGCAAGCAGATTAGCATCTCATATTTTAGAGATTTCTTCAGATTGTCCGATGTGCAATTTGCAATCCCAAGAGACAGAACAATATTTTTTCAAGCTTTGTCCTAATGCGAGATCCATATGGTATGGGTGTTCGATGGATGCGGTTAACTCTCAGATATTAACATATTCAATAAGCACATCAGTTGAAAAATGGATATCTGACCCAAAGTACACGAATTTTTCAGAGAAAATTGCAACTACACTTTGGTTTGTATGGAAACACAGATGTTTCGTTACCTTTGAAAAATTAAATCCATATCAAGTTAATTTGATCGAACGAATAAAGAAGTTTTTACAATCTACTATTCTAGGGACATATTACCGTGCAGACAATATCAGGAGAAAAAAATAATTGAACCCTCGTGGGGCCCTATTCAATTTGATTGGATAATTTTTGTTGATGCTTCGTTCAAAAAAGAAGATTCATATACGGGATACGCGTTCAAACTCTACTCAGTCAGGAGAAATGAATGCATATTTTCAATGACGAAGCCATTGACGGACAACTGAAGTCTCTGGACCCTACTTGATTTTGAACTTCCGTGAATAAAGCCTTATAGTTTCCAAATTAAAATATCTTTTGAGGGCAAATTTGAAATCGTTTTTACTAATGGGGTCATAATATAAACCAACAGTATCCACTTAGATGTCTTATATTGTTTTACCCACCGACCAATTCTTTTTGAAACTAAAGAAAACCGAAACTATTGCGCGTGTTGTATTGGCCATATGGGACATGTTGATGATTGTTTGAACTGAAATCAGATTTAGGTAAATTCTTAGGAAAAAAATTCTCCTTAACTTTTGATTCTAAAACTAATATAGAAGATATGTTAACAGACTGTTTTATTTGATTCGATTAGGGTGTTTCCAAATTAGGTTTTTGTTTGTTTTTATAATCACATATATGTAATAGCTTGTAAATATGAGTAATAGCTTCTGAATATGAACTTGTTACTCCCGGGTGTTTGCTATGAAAGAGTATGGAGAATGAAAGGGTACTGTTTTTTTTTTTAGCATAATAGGAAACTCAATATTAGTCTTCTCCTCCTCGTTGTATCGTCATTCGTCTTTCTAGGTTTTTGAACCTAAGGGAAAAGGAAGAACAACCTTGACATTTGCATAACCAATGTGGATGGTTATTGTTTCGTCTTGTTATACATTTGACGCAGCCACCTGTCGCAAACCTCTTAACATGGCCTTGGATGCTTTGGTGGTCGCTCCACGAGTTTATTTGATTTTCTTTTAATTGCGAAAATGATAAACTATGCAACTTTCTTGTATTATTTTATGTTGTAAAACAAAATATGGATCAATTTTTTTGGTGCATGTCAGGAAAAAAATTTATTTGACCTCATTTAGTCAAAGTCCTGGCTCCGTCACTGCATATTTTAGCAGGGTCAAAATGGGCATTTTTGGCACTTCGTGCAGAAGCTAAAACTTTGTTAAAGGTAAGTAAATGGCTAGAAGAAAATATTTATCTAGTATTTCCATAGTTATAAATTAACTGCAAACTTCTAGAGGAAACAACCAACAACAAAGGAGCGGATATATTTTGGATAGAGGAAACTACTATTAAAGATACCATTTCAATTCTAGAGAAACTATCACAAGCTCAAGTTCGATACATAAGCAAAAATCACAATACAACAGTAGATGCAGTAGCAAAAGAAACGAGGATCAGAAGTCTTCAATATATGTCAAAGCCCTTGAATCAACGAGTATAAAAATCTAGCATTTTATCTAATGTGTTCAATAAAAATAAAATTGTAAACTTATTGTACTATGAGTTTGTGGATAAATTTTGTTGAGCAAACTGGGCAACTAAATGTGCAAGTGCTCCGGCCTCCAGGTGTGCACTTGTTTCTTTGCTATTTCATCTTTCTTTTTGAGATACCGAGAAATCTATATGCAGTCTACATATCGGGTATGGAACATCACCCATTGACCATGTGATCTCAATGTTGTTTTTGATATTTTTTTCATTTATTTATTAGTTATGTATAAATATAATTACACTATAATATGGTTCTTTAAATGGAAAGTTAATTCTATAATCCTTTGTAATTAACGCATTTTTTGATACATAATCTTATTATTTACGTGTTTGAACTTTCACAGTTGATAATTCACGATTAAATTTAAAACCAGTAGATCATTCGGCTAATGTAACCATATGTGATCATTTTTTTAGGGGTTAATTTTTTTTTAAGTGAATTTTTAAGGCACTTATTTGTTGATTGCCACATAGTAGTGAATTTTTATGTTGTTGTTGATACTAACCTATCTCAAGTTGTGCAGGCTACTGATCATCTATTGTTGATTGGGTAAAATCATGGTTTAATCAGAATGTTCAATAAAAGGTCAAAAAATATAGCTTTGTTTTCCAAATTCTGTTTTACAGTTTGGAAGGTCTGGAAACACAGGTGAAACGTGGATTTTGAAAACTAACAGGTCAATACAGACCTAATTGTAAGGAAAGCCAAGAACCATATGTCTGATTGGAAAGGGATACTTAGTACTACAAGTACTAGCAACAGTATAGTGCAAACTTCTCAACCCTTTTGCTGGAAAAGACTCAATGAGCAATGCATTAAGATCAATTTTGATGCTGCTTTTTGTAAATACAATAAAAAAAGTAGGAATATGTCTAATTGCTCGTAATTTCGCAAATACACACAATGAAGCTCGTAGGGAACCAATTACAACAGTAACTCCTCAACAAGCAGAAGCCTTAGTGGCGTTAGAAGCAATTCACTGGGCGTGGAGGAAAGGAATCCAGAAAATTGGAGGGCGATCGTAAGACTGATAGATGCAATAAATTGGACCATATATGATGTCCAGTGGACAAACTTATACATTATCCACGGCTATCTTTTCTTTCTTTGTGAATTTGAAAATTTGGAAAGTTATTTTTGTGCATCGTGATGCCAATAGTGTGGATGACAACTTATCAAAATATGCTTTGTCATCTACAAATATAGAAGCATGGAATGATACTACACTAAACTATATAGGAACAACACTAACATATGACTCTTTGACAGTGTAGTTTCCTTTTCCTTATTTATTATTTTTTTTTGATTTGAAAATTGTGAAAAATACACCTTAATAACTTAAGTTATGCAGTATTTTTGTTTTTTAAATTTTCTTACATAGAAGACAAGCGAGCAACAAGCTGCATCGCAACCTTTTTTGAATTATAAAATCTATCCTCTTAAAAACAAACTCTTTCGAACCCGGGGTTATGACATTACCGTGCATGACTTTCTGGACTCTCTTAAGGAGTCCCACCGCCTCTGGAGCCAAGAAACCAAAAGTATCAAAAGCAAAGAGGATAAAAGCATGTCCATTATCGATACATGCTTTCTCATGCTTTGCTATCTTACCTGAGGAATCCCTCAGCGCTGCTCGGCCAACTGTAAAGGTGCCATGCCCAATGCCTGCTAACAGAGAAACCCCAGTGAGGTCGACACATACATGTTTGCCATTAGCCCATCCAAATATAAGAACGTCTGCTGGCTTGAGTGTTGATCTCCGCTCAAGTGGGTTTGTCAAAAAGTTGACAGGCGGTTCTTTCTTAGCTGAAATACCAGCTCTCCATAATTCATCATAAAGTGTATCTCTCACATGATCATGTCTTTATTTAAAACCAGGATCCACTTTACAATGAACTGCATGTTCCCCATATGTGTCTAAGCAACCCATGATACAAGCAGGGCAAGGTGAATCCGAAGGGTATAAAGGGATCATTAACCTGTACTCAAGGATGGACCGGTACTCCATGAGTGACATTTTCTGACCAAGGCCCTAAATCGTAATAGCGAGAAGAAAGTCTTTAATGAAATTTTCATATTAAAAAAATAATTTAAATTTTTCTGAAGCCATACAGGGGTTTAATGAATAATGGAGAGAACAATGTTTTGCAAAAAAA